>NC_036838.1:33957403-33972088 GCF_002910315.2 Salvelinus sp. IW2-2015
TAGGGGGTCTGGTCTGGCTGGGGGGCTTAACTTGGCTGATTGTGCTCTAGTGACTCCTTGTGGCGGACCGGGCACCTGCAAGCTGACCTCGGTTGTCAGTTGAATGGTGTTGCCTCTGACACATTGGTGTGGCTGGCGGGTGTGTGTTAAGTTTGGTGGGTCATGTTTCGGAGGAGGCATGACTCAACCTTTGCCTGTTGCAGCGATGAGACAAGATTGAAAAAGGGAGTAAAAATAAATACATTCACAATGTCAAATATGTATGTTATAAAGCACGGTGTGTGGATATCCCTACCTTGCAAAAAGACAAAAAGATATGAATGGTTAAGTGGTTAACCAATCAGGACCTTGATTGGCTCAGCAACCGTAACAATGCGTGTAATTAAACTTATTTTTTTGGGGGGGACCATCAGGCGACATTCCTGACAACTGATACACAGCAAACCTTCCCATGAAAAGTGTCTAGAACATTATCTTATTCTGAGAACATGGCAACCATGTTCTGTGTATGTTTAGTTTGACGTTGATGGAATATTCTCCTAATCCACAGAAAACTGGACACATGCACGTTCTTCAACGTTACCATGAAGTGTGTCTAGAACATGAATATCTTATATTCTGAGAACATTGTAACCATGTTCTGGGTATATTCCATTTGACACTCAGGAAATACTCTCTTGGAAACATTCATTGCACATCACAGGAACATTCCTATGAATAACATTAGTTAATTACCTAATGAGACCCTTAAGGGAACATTCTCTAAAGTTGTGGGAAAGTTTGTTGTTAGCTGAGGAGAAATCCAGAGCGAGAGGTAGCAGGAGGATTTGCATAGGCCAGGCACTATCTGATGCTCTAGCCTGGTGTGTATGTGTGTGTGTGTGTGGTGGGTGAGGGGTAAACAGTTAATGATTAGGAGAGGCAGAGAGAGAAACAGGAAGGCCATGCACCTGTGGTTATTAGACCTGCTTCTGGGCTAGATGGTGGAGGGAGTGGACAGACCCGTCAGTTCAACAAGTTCAAAGGTGTCACTGTGTGTTATTGTAACACTGACCCAGGCTGATTACAATCAGGGTTGGATTCAATCCCCTTTCAATTCAGGGAAGTAAGTTGAAAACAGCCCATTACTTTCTATTGGACTTGGACTGAATTGTAAAGGAAGTTACCCCAAATCTGGTCAGTGGTTAGAATACAATGTATGAGATCTTGGGATGACACATGGCCTAGACCCTAGCAGTGCATTGGTTATTGTACTGCAGGTGTACAGTGCCCAGGGAGTAAAGCTGTGTCCTATGCTGTGTTAATACCCTTAAGAGCCAGTCCTCCTTACCATGCCCCCACGTCTAGTACATCACGAACAGTGAGGAAGCCTGGAAACTGAGGCTACTGACCACAGAAAACTGGACGCATTAATGTTCTTGTAACACTCCCATGAAACACGTCTACAATATTCTTATCTTAAATTCTGAGAACATTGGTAACCATGTTCTGGGTAAGTTATATTTGACACTCAGGGAATGGGTCTGTTGGAAACATTCCTTGCACATCACAGGAACATTCATATGCAACATTAATTAGTTACCTAATGAGACTTAAGGGAATGTTCTCTAAATTTGTGGGAACGTTGTTGTTAGCTGAGGAGAAATCCAGAGAGAGGTAGCAGGAGGATTTGCAGGCTGGTGCGGTCTGCCCAACTCATCACCGGGTACAAACTACCTGCCCTCCAGGACACGATGTCACAGGAAGGCCAAAAAGATCATCAAGGACAACAACCACCCGAGCCACTGCCTGTTCACCCCGCTATGATCCAGAAGGCGAAGTCAGTACAGGTGCATCAAAGCTGAGACGGTGTTTTTCAGTCTCTCTATCTCAATGCCATCAGACTGTTAAATAGCATCACATTAGAGGCTGCTGCCTATATACATAGACCTGAAATCACTGATAACTTTAATAATTGGAACACTAGTCACTTTAACGTATACATATTTGCATTAGTCATCTCATATGTATATACTGTATTCATCCTATTCTACTGCATCTTAGTCTGCCACTCTGACATTGCTCATCCAAATATTTATATATTCTTAATTCCATTATTTTACTTTCGATTGTGTGTATTGTTAGATATTACTGCACTGTTGGAGCTAGAAACACAAGCATTTCGCTAGAAAACACAAGCATTTCGCTAGAAAGACAAGCATTTCTCTAGAAGCACGCATTTCCTCTAGAAAGACACGCATTTCTCTAGAAACACACGCATTTCTCTACACACGCAATAACATCTGCTAAACACATGTATGTGTCAAATAAAATTTGATTTGACCTGTCCAGGAAGAACTCCAGACTCTAACTATAGGCTGTCAATGGGGCCTAGAGTTTTTCCTGTTCATGTGGCGGTAAGAGAAAAACTCCTGGAACATACTGCACGTACTGAGTCCCGACTCACATTGGTGACATTTCAGTCTACAGAGTTCCTACTGTGAGAATCTAGTAGCCTACACACATACGTATTATTTGCCTACACTGCAACATCCCCAAGAGTGAGTAATAATGAGGCTGACCTCAAGCCTATTTTCAGAGCAGTCATCTTAGAAACATACTCAAAGAAAAACAAAACATGGTGAACAATTCACCCCATCATATTACCTCAAAACCACATTGCCTAAGATTTAGTAGACAACAGTAGTGCACGACATAGATATAACGTTACTGTTATGTTAATCAACATGATGCCCAAGCCACTGGGCAAACTGCCAGCACAAATCCATATTTCCAGTCTTCTTTCAAAATGGGATAGTGTATGAAATCACTTGAACTTTACTGAGCTTCAGTACATCTATGAGACGAGTAGCCTACAGTTTGAACACTTGCGTTGCTTCAATTGTTCAATTATATTATATTTCATATCAGACTTGTCAAAACCGTGTTCTCAGCTCGGGAGGGAAAAAAATAGTTTAATCAGCGTCGGTGCAGAAAATCATGACCGGCCGTTCATGAGGAGGGCAGATACATTGTTGCGCTTCTTCCCTCGCCACAAGCAATAATATTTAAGAGGCGGGGATGCTCCCGCAAACTGTTACAGAGTTGTGGTCAACTTTACCTTAGCTGTGGTAAGAGGTTGGCTGGTCAACGGGAGAGCATGGCAGCGATATACCGCTTTTCAACTAATCCATAGCACGGAGATTCAGTCGGCGAGTAGAGTCCGATTTTTTTGACAGCTCAATCCAATCACCTTGCCTTCCGTTCGTTCGCTACATGAGCGCTCGTCCCCGCGTGAAGGTCTGTAGCCCCTCAGAAAATTATATACCAGTACTGGTTTCTGGGAAATGATGTTTCTTGAATTATTCCTTCGAATACTTAACAAAACAGAAAGCATATTTATACTACAACTCCCAAAGTGTGGTGAGCATTGCGCGTTATTTAAAGAAACTTCTCCTAACTTTAGACACTGCTGGAGGAAGTGCAATTAAAATTTTAATCAAAAACTATACACAAACATTATGACACGCATTGTAAAAATGAGTATTGCTGAAATGATAGCCTACATGTTTATGGTATAGAGTTGCAACCTTACAGTTATCAGCTGACTGATCACGTGACTGATTATGCGGAAGCATGGCTCTGTCCACAAACAAGTGGTTTTGAGCTGAATGGTGCAACAATGTTGCTTTATTGTGCGTTTTTCTTATTTTCCCTGAATGTCAAAAGATGATGTGCTGTGTGTTCAAAGCAAGCCAGAACTCTCCGTCGGCGCAGAACCTGAGACGGTCGTTCCGCTGGCGTAGAGAGCTCGAGCTGTGGCTGCCACAACCTGAAGAGAGATGCGGTTGTGGATATCGAGAAGGAAAGCTCCATAATAACAGAAAACTCTGCTGTCAAATACTCGAAAAGTCAAATGAAAGGCATACAGACAGTCAGACGAATGGAGAAGAATCTGATACTCGTAGTCAGGTATTATATCAAGCGTTCACGTTAAATACCTCTTTATGTAGGCACTTAACTCCACAATGGTTCTTTGGACAAAGCCTATGAGGAAATGACTGGCGTTTTTGTAGGATTTTTAGATTAACGCCGAAAATAAGGTCTGTAGTAAACACAGGGTTAGGAGATAATTTACATTTGTTATATAAGAGTCATCAGCTAATTTATAAAGGTCATGTTAACTGACTGATATTATCTCATAGAACACCAATTATAAGGGTCTCCTATAAGAACTCTCCGTCCAATGGCAAAATGTGTAGAATTGCAGCAAACTTGCTTTTAAAACTGCAACATCATGGCAGAATGTGTTGAATTGCACGAAATTAACTCTAACCCCCCCCCCCCCCAAAAAAAAAAGATATCCGCTGTCAAGACTGGGGGTGAATGTGGGTATGCAGACCTGCGAGCAACTGCGGCCGCTCATGATGAGTTAGATTTTTTGTGGCCCTCACCCCCACCAAAGCTGTGTTGTGTGTCTGATGGTCAGATGTGTGTCTGTTGATTATCCAGGTGCGTGTCTGTTGTCTGTTGATGGTCCTGGTGTGTGTCTGTTTCTGTTTGATGGTCCTGGTGTGTGTCTGTTGATGGTCCTGGTGTGTTTTGTTGATGGTCCTGATGTGTATCTGTTGTCTGTTTATGGTCCTGGTGTGTGTCTGTTGATGGTCCTGGTGTGTGTTTGTTGTCTGTTGATGTCCTGGTGTGTGTCTGTTGATGGTCCTGGTGTGTGTCTGTTGTCTATTGTGGGACCGGGTGTGTGTCTGTTGATGGTTCAGATGTGTGTCTGTTGATGGTCCTGGTGTGTGTCTGTTGATGGTCCTGATGTGTGTTTGTTGTCTGTTGATTGGTCCTGGTGTGTGTCTGTTGTCTGTTGATGGTCCTGGTGCGTGTCTGTTGATGGTCCTGGTGTGTGTCTGTTGATGGTCCTGGTTGTGTGTCTGTTGATGGTCCTGGTGTGTGTCTGTTGATGGTTCAGATGTGTGTGTGTGTCTGATTGTCCAGATGTGTGTCTGTTGATTACCCAGGTGCGTGTCTGTTGATGGTCCTGTGTGTGCGTCTGTTGTCTGTTGATGGTCCTGGTGTGTGTCTGTTGATGGTCCCGGTGTGTGTCTATTGATGGTCCTGGTGTGTGTCTGTTGATGGTTCAATGTTCTGTTGTGTCCTGGTGTGTGTCTGTTGATGGTCAGATGTGTGTCTGTTGATGGTCCGATGTGTTTATGTTGTCTGTTGATGTCCTGATGTGTATCTATTGTCTGTTGATCGGTACTGATGTGTGTCTGTTGATGGTCCTGGTGTGTGTTGATGGTCCTGGTGTGGGTGTCTGTTGATGGTCCTGGTGTGTGTCTGTTGATGGTCCAGATGTGTGTATGTTGTCTGTTGATGGTCCTGATGTGTGTATGTTGATGATCCTGTGTGTGTCTGTTGTCTGTTGATGGTCCTGGTGTGTATCTGTTGACGGTACTGGTGTGTGTCTGTTGTAGGTCCTGGTGTGTGTCTGTTGATGGTCCTGGTGTGTGTCTGTTGTAGGTCCTGGTGTGTGTCTGTTGATGGTCCTGGTGTGTGTCTGTTGATGGTCCAGATGTGTGTATGTTGTCTGTTGATGGTCCTGATGTGTATCTGTTGTCTGTTGATGTCCTGGTGTGTGTCTGTTGTCTGTTGATGGTCCTGGTGTGTGTCTGTTGATGGTCCTGATGGTGTGTGTGTGTGTGATGGTCCTGGTGTGTATCTTTGACGGTACTGGTGTGTGTCTGTTGTAGGTCCTGGTGTGTGTCTGTTGATGGTCTGGTGTGTGTCTGTTGTAGGTCCTGGTGTGTGTGTCTGTTGATGGTCCTGGTGTGTGTCTGTTGATGGTCCGATGTGGTGTATGTTTGTCTGTTGATGGTCCTGATGGTATCTGTTGTCCTGACACCAGGACCATCAACAGACAACAGACACACACCAGGACCATCAACAGACAACAAACACACATCAGGACCATCAACAGACACACACCAGGACCATCAACAGACACACATCTGAACCATCAACAGACACACACCCGGTCCCATCAAAAGGGTCAAACTTTTGACTGGTACTGTATTTGAAGTATTTAAACAGGGCCAACGTTTGTTTTACAATCACAAAGCCCGTTAGATTGAAGTCCTTTCCTCCTTCACATGACCCCCTCAGGTGAAACAAACGCAGGTTGGTGCTTGGGAATCGTTTTGCATGCTGTCAATCGCAACACCAAGGCAACCAGAGGAGCGGGGCTAATAGCTCAGTATACTGTGGAAGACAGCATATTGGGCCTCCAGAGGATCACCTAGCAACTGTACTAGGAAAAGTAGAAGTATGTTTTCCCCTTAAATAAATTTCCCCCTTTGCTGTTAAGCAGGACGGAGGTTGTATACAGCTCCCTTTTGTTACAAATTACAACAGTACGTGTGTAATTCAAGCTGCAAGACTCTCTCTCTAAGCTGTGGTATCCGAGTCAGGCTATTCTACATGGGCATAGAAGTCAAAACACACACCTACACACCAGAGCCGGTCTCTGAACCACCCACACACAGACAACACACCCCTCCATACAGAAAGCCCACTGTACTTTTTTTGTGTGGGGGTAGATCAGCTTTAATATTGGCAAATAGATTTGGTTTCCAATCAATGTAATTGTCTGCATCATTTCCAAAACACCCATACATTTTTTTTGTAAATATATATATTTTTTGGTATATATCTTATTTATCATTTCCCTAACCCTACCACCCTCCCCTAATTGGAGTAAACAAATGGACAAAAAAACTTAGGCTTCTACTTCCAGCTTATACATACTATAACATTTTACAGACACAGTATATTTTACATATATATCTTATTCCCACTCCCATTCTCTGAAGACCATCCAGTTTTGATTTCAATTTGCCATATGTTTTTCAACTATGCTTCGATATTTCACAACATTTCTGAACCTTTCTATTCTCATAGTTTTTACATATTGTAAATGAAAGATTTTTTTTGATATGAGTATTATTATATTATTGATCGATTGACTATGACTTTTTAAAACCCCCCAGCAGTGCTATTTATAGAGTTACCTCTAGATAAATGTTGTAATTCTTCAGCCATTCCTTAACCTGCAACCAAAAACAAGCTACATATTGAACGAACCAAAACAAATGATTTAAGGATTCGGTCTCTTTGCAGCAAAATCTGCAGAGCTGGGATGGTTGTATCCCACTGTACTTGATTGCCACTGGACTATAAGCAGTGGTTCCCAAACTGTGGGAGGTGCGAGGTGTCAGCAAGTGGGGCTTGCCCCACAGTTTGGGAACCACTGCTTTTTCCGAGACCGCTAGGCTCTAGTATGTAGGTGTGTGTTTGACTTCTAAGGTGTAATTTTGAAATTGGTTAGTGCACCATTAGTTTTCCTCTTGTCATGTCAGTCATTGGATACCTTAAGAGAGCAATTATATAACTTGTCAGAAATGTACAGTCAACTAGCCCATGTCAGCTAATATTTTTAGTTATGTTTTTAGCCAGTAGATTTTGTTATAATGTTTGAGTCACTCAAATATCACATAATACACATTAGACATGGGAAAATGTATAGAATTGCAAAAGAAATGAGCTTTAAACCTGCTAAATGTTCTATCCGCCATCAAAAGGGGTGTGAACAGTTTGTGTCATGAACAGTGCTTGTGGCCATAGAAATAGTAATTGCATGAAGGTTACTTTATGGCACATGTAGGAGCCTCCTTTCTTCACTCGGTCTGTGCCTGATGGTGGACCTGCCTGCAAAAGGGAGGAGAGAAAATATCAAAACATCAAGAGGAAATCCTCACAGATGTGACATAAAAAATGTGTATGTATTACCGCGGTTGTGCCGTTCATCTGTGGTGTGGTGTACAGTCACCAGTCAGATGTCCACTCCCATGCATCCCTACCATGTTTACAGGCCATAGCCATTTGCAGGAAATGACTTCACCTGCAGACATAGAAAGATATGAGATAGATACTTTCACATTCTACACCATCAAATTGATCAGAAATACAGTGTAGACATGGTTAATGTTGTAAATGACTATTCTAGCTGGAAACGGCAGATTTTTTACGGAATATCTACACAGGCGTACAGAGAGCCTGTAATCAAACCACAAATGCTGATGCTCCAGATACTCAACTAGTCTAAAGAAGGCTAGTTCTATTGCTTCTTTAATCAGAACAAGTTTCCAGCTGTACTAACATAATTGCAAAAGGGTTTTCTAATGATCTATTAGCTTTTAAAATGATCAACTTGGATTAGCTAACACAACGTGCCATTGGAAGTGATGGTTGTTGATAATGGGCCTCTGTATGCCTATGTAGAATATGTAGATATTCCATAAAAAGAAATCAGCCATTTCCAGCTACAATAGTCATTACAACATTAACAATGTCTACACTGTATTTCTGATTAATTTGATGTTATTTTAATGGACAAAAAATGTGCTTTTCTTTTCAAAGACAAGGACATTTCTACGTTTTTAACGGTAGTGATACGTCATAGAAAGTGTAACCCTGAAAGACCTGTAAAAGAATGAGACGATAAATCTCAGCAGCCATTGAAGTGAGACAAATCATATCAAATAGTATAATTTCACTATTACTAGCAATTCATGAATGTTCTCAATGTTATTCATGTGATCTAGAGCAGCTGTGAGCTGCTGGTGTTGTGACATTCTAACTTGATTATCTCTCTAATCTCCAATGACACACAGTTTCCTGTTGGTAAGCAGTGGCTGAATCAGAGATCAACTTCCTGTGTTCATCACAATGGATTGTGTAAGGGCCACCCTGCCTCCCTAACATGGGAGTAAACAGACTCACTGAGCCCTTTGTTTCACAGTCTTTTAGTCAAGTCAGACCAATTTTACATACTGTATTAAGTCACATTCTTTCTCATTCTCTGTCTCGGTCTCTCTCTCTCTCAGTAACTGTCTCTCCCCATCTCTTACTGGTGAAGGTTGGTGTACCCGTCCTCTTCTGAGTGTGTGTGGGGAACTTCCCTGCCAGAGTTGGCGTAGTGCTGTCCTTTAGGTTTACAGTTTGTTCCCCCACGGTAAAGTCTTGAAAATACCAGGAACATATGATCAGGGCAGGTGGATAAAGATAGGCACTACTAGAAACTGTGCAAGGATTAAAAGGTGTACTGTAGGAATTGTGGCACATAACATATTATAATCTGTGTGGTTTGAGCCCTGAATACGATTGGCTGAAAAACTGTGGTATATCAGATCGTATACCACGGGTATGACAAAACAAATTATTTTTACTGTTTTAATTAGTGAGGTGGCAGGTAACCAAGAGCGTTTGGACTAGTGACCGAAAGAGTTGCAAGATCGAATCCCCGAGCTGACAAGGTAAAAATCTGTCGTTCTGCCCCTGAAACAAGGCAGTTAACCCACTGTTCCTAGGCCGTCATTGAACATAATAATTTGTTCTTAACCGACTTGCCTACATAAATAAAGGTAACATTAAAAAAATTACATTGGTAACTATTTTATAATGCAATAAGGCACCTCAGGGTTTGTGTGGTATAGGCCAATATACCATGGCTCATGGCTGTATCCAGGCACTACATGACGCGCCATGAGTAAGAACAGCCTTTAGCCATGGTATATTGGCCATACACCACACCCCCTCAGGCCTTATTGCTTCAATATACTAATCTTAATTTATAATATATTAGTAGTGGGGTTGTTCCCTCACACACACATTACACATACCTGTCCTGTAGGCCTCCTCTGCAGGCGTACTCCCACTCAGCCTCTGTGGGTAGTCTCTTGTGGGCCCAGGAGCAGTAGGCCACAGCGTCCTGCCATGACACATGCAGCACAGGGTGGTCCAGCCTGCTAAACAAACCAGGTTATGGTTAATAATAACATCATAAGACATGGTAATTTAGTAGTATAGCAACACATACTGTATACTTTGTACATTTGGCTCAACAGGAACCAAACACACAACTTCAACATGAGTCATAAGAACCATCAGTTTATAACAGACCTCTACACATCTGTGACATACAGATACTGGTAGACACTGGATCTCATTAGAATGAGCCAGTATAGCGATGTAACTCCTACCTGTCTGTGATGCTGGAGTCGGGCCCTCAGGGTGCCTCCAGTCTGCTTCTCTGACAGGCAACCACCAGGGGGCAGCAGCCACCTGACAACCAGGAAGTCACAACAGCCGCTATGTCACACAGGTAGACAGAACCAACTTATCAGGAACTGATGTCATGGTGTCAGCCGAGTGTGCACTGGCGCACACACAAACAAAAAAGCACAAACACACAGTCTAATAGTTGAGTGTGAAGGGGGGGGGGGGTAGTGCTACATTCCTAAGCAAGCAGTGTTTGTTTACACACTCTTTCGCCACCTCTAAAACACCCTCCTCTCCCAGTCCCCGCTTCAACTGAATCTGCACCCCATGTCTATAGTCCACCAACAGTCTACACATAACATAAATATCTCTCCCTCCCCCGTCTCTCTCTCTCACTCCCCCCAAACTAGTTCAGAGAAATAGAAAGTTTGAATCAACATTGTGTGTGTGAAATGTTAACCCACTACACCACACCAGCCCAAAAGGCAGTGTTAGAGAATGGATACTTAAAGGAAACCAGACAGGTGCCACTTTGGCCTGCTCTGTGGCTGTTGCTCTGCATTTTAAAGCTCTGCCATCATACAGGGGTGTTTGTTTTCTTCATTTGACTCCCAAACAAAACAGTGTTTTTTTACACAACTAAAAATAACAGTGTAAGATGTTGGTGTCTTGACTGGAAAAGGTGTCAACAGCCTTCAAAAACACATGTGCTTTTCTAAGCCAATTCGTCAGTCACACTAAACAACTCAGCTTTGGGAGTACATCACAACAGGTTTGAATAAAACATGGAATAAATATTGAATCCAACCTAATGCACAGGGATCTGTATAGTATACTGAGGTAAAAGATACAGAGAAAAAAGCAGGAAGTTCAAACAGCAGTCCAAGTTCCAGAAGGAAAACAAAGCGTGTGAAGTAGTAACCTGTTTCTCTCAATCACCATGTTAACCAGTGAGCACATCCATCTGTGACTGATTACATACTAATGTGTGTGCCCCAATATCCTCCATCCCATGAGGACAACAGTAATTAACTTCCCGTTTTCAGAGTAAGACGTGTGCGCATAGGAAGTTGTTTGTAAAGACATATCATGTTTACAGTTGGCTATGTGAAATCATACTGTAATTTAATTTGATGACATTGAATTCCAGTACGATGTGTGTGTGTGTGTGTGTGTGAGAACCTTTAACAGTTACTGGAATTATACAAATAAAATCTTATTTGTCACATGCGCCGAATACAACAGGTTGTAGACCTTACAGTGAAATGCTTACTTACAAGCCCTTAACCAACATTCAGTTTTAAGAAAATACAAATAATTAAAGAGCAGCAGTAAATAACAATAGGGGGGCTATATACAGGGGCACCGGTACAAGAGTCAATGTGACTCTGTTTAGAAGCCTCTTGGAACTAGACTTGGCGCTCTAGTACCGCTTGCCGTTGTGGTAGCAGAGAGAACAGTCTATGACTATGGTGGCTGGAGCTCTGACAATTTCTGGGCCTTCCTCTGACACCGCCTGGTATAGAGGTCCTGGATGGCAGGAAGCTTGGCCCCGGTGATGTACTGGGCCGTACGCACTACCTCTGTAGTGCCTTGTGGTCAGAGGCCGAGCAGTTCCTATACCAGGCAGTGATGCAACCCGTTAGGATGCTCTCGATGGTACAGCTGTAAAACCTTTTGAGAATCTGAGGACCAATCATAGTGATTCCTTCTCGTATACTCCATGTTGAGAGAGTTCCACTATACAGCCTAAATGACCTGTACTACCCCAGGGAGAAATTACTTGGCTGTCTGCTGTGGAGCGGAGTGAACGCTGCTCAATAATTAAACCAGAGGGCAGTCCCCTCTCTATACAGGCTTCAAAGCATCATCAAAGGAGACTGATAAATTGGGGGTCTATTGGAATGTCATCAGATGACAGAAGTGAGAAACCACAACATTGCTCTCCATGGGCCGTAGACTAACTTTAGACACATGCTCATTGATGCAAAAATTGAGTAATGCAGATGGAACTCAAGTTAGGGCCCTGTGTGTGCAGGACTGAAACAGCTATGAAAACAAAAAGTAGCTATACTAGCCTGGATGCCCGTATTTTCTTTAGCCAATTCCTGTATCGCTTTTGTCTAGGAAGAGGCATTGTTGAATGCAGAAACAGTCACGCTAGCACTAGGTTAGATGTAAACAACACTTAAAGAGAAGTTTACAATAGAACATTGAATGCAGCCGTCAATTTCATCAGCATGATGGATGCACAATACATATCCCTTGCCTTGGAGAATTAAATGTATCTTCCTATCTTTTTTTGCTCTGAAGGGTACTTACTGCCTGGATATCTGGCTTTTGACCTCCTCACTCAACACCACCCCTCGAACACAAACGAATCTCCAAACCTCTCTGCCTGTAGGAACACAGAGTGGGGAAGAGAGAAGTGGAAAGCATCTTATAACATAAATCAGAGAAGGAGCAATTCACTTCTATAAAGTGGCATCTGTCAGCATGGCTGTCTCAGAGTAAAACCACAATCCACTGTGTGAGGCAATGTATGTTTCATGTTTGTAATTCATTTGTAAACACTCCTGACACTACTTCTGTCTTTGACCAGCAGGTCTCCATTCAGAAAAAGAGACACTTGATATCAAAAAGACTAATCTCAATAAAGTCAGTTACATTTTAAAAACCTACCTCAGTGATGTAGCCCGTGCATTGATGAAGCTCTGGAAGTGGTGGTTGCTGACCTCATGAGCGTCCATGTAGAAATGGTCCAGGTGCCACCCTCCTCTGGGGACCCTCCCGTCCTGGGGGATGCCAGGGTTGTCTGTACCCATCAGGAACTCCCCTCCTGGGATCAGGACCATCTACAGGGACACAACCACAGGACTCATCAGACAACAGACTACACACACATCTACAAACAACAGACACATCAGGACCATCACACACACACACATCAGGACCATCAACAGACACACACCAGGACATCAACAGACAACAGACACACACCAGGACCATCAACAGGACAACAGATACCATCAGGACCATCAACAGACAACATACACACATCTGGACCATCAACAGACACACACCAGGACCATCAAACAGACACACAACCAGGACCTACAACAGACACACACCAGACCATCAACAGACACACACCAGAGGACCTACAACAGACACACACCAGTACCGTCAACAGATACACACCAGGACCATCACACACACACACACCTCAGGACCATCAACAGACACACACCAGGACCATCAACAGACAACAGACACACACCAGGACCATCAACAACAACAGATACACATCAGGACCATCAACAGACAACATACACACATCTGGACCATCAACAGACACACACCAGGACCATCAACAGACACAACACCAGGACCTACAACAGACACACACCAGGACCATCAACAGACACACACCAGGACCTACAACAGACACACACCAGTACCGTCAACAGATACACACCAGGACCATCAACAGACAACAGACACACACAGGATCATCAACATACACACATCAGGACCATCACAGACAACATACACACATCTGGACCATCAACAGACACACACCAGGACCATCAACAGACACCCACACCAGGGACCATGCAACACACACCAGGACCATCAACAGACACACCATCAGTACCATCAACAGACAATAGATACACATCAGGACATCAACAGACAACATAAACACATCGGACCATCAACAGACACACATCTGGACCATCAACAGACACACACCAGGAACCATCAACAGAACACATCTGAACCATCAACAGACACACACCAGGACCATCAATAGACACACACCGGGACCATCAACAGACACACACCAGGACCATCAACAGACAACAGACGCACACCAGGACCATCAACAGACACGCACCTGGGTAATCAACAGACACACATCTGGACAATCAGACACACACACACATCTGAACCATCAACAGACACACACCAGGACCATCAACAGACACACACCAGGACCATCAACAGACACACACCAGGACCATCAACAGACACGCACCAGGACCATCAACAGACAACAGACACACACCAGGACCATCAACAGACAACAAACACACATCAGGACCATCAACAGACACACACCAGGACCATCAACAGACACACATCTGAACCATCAACAGACACACACCCCGGTCCCATCAATAGACAACAGACACACACCAGGACCATCAACAGACACACACCAGGACCATCAACAGACAACAAACACACACCAGGACCATCAACAGACACACACCAGGACCATAACAGACAACAGATACACATCAGGACCATCAACAAACACACACCAGGACCATCAACAGACACACACCAGGACCATCAAACAGACAACAGACACACACCAGGACCATCAACAGACAACAGACACGCACCTGGATAATCAACAGACACCACATCTGGACCATCAGACACCACACACACAGCTTTGGTGGGGGTGAGGGCCACAAAAAATCTAACTCATCATGAGCGGCCGCAGTTGCTCGCAGGTCTGCATACCCACATTCACCCCCAGTCTTGACAGCGGATATCTTTTTTTTTTGG
>NC_036838.1:33972113-34238344 GCF_002910315.2 Salvelinus sp. IW2-2015
GGGGGGGGGGGTTAGAGTTAATTTCGTGCAATTCAACACATTCTGCCATGATGTTGCAGTTTTAAAGCAAGTTTGCTGCAATTCTACACATTTTGCCATTGGACGGAGAGTTCTTATAGGAGACCTTATAATTGGTGTTCTATGAGATAATATCAGTCAGTTAACATGACCTTTATAAATTAGCTGATGACTCTTATATAACAAAATGTAAATTATCTCCTAACCCTGTGTTTACTACAGACCTTATTTTCGGCGTTAATCTAAAAACCCTACAAAAACGCCAGTCATTTCCTCATAGGCTTTGTCCAAAGAACCATTGTGGAGTTAGTGCCTACATAAAGAGGTATTTAACGTGAACGCTTGATATAATACCTGACTACGAGTATCAGATTCTTCTCCATTCGTCTGACTGTCTGTATGCCTTTCATTTGACTTTTTCGAGTATTTGACAGCAGAGTTTTCTGTTATTATGGAGCTTTCCTTCTCGATATCCACAACCGCATCTCTCTTCAGGTTGTGGCAGCCACAGCTCGAGCTCTCTACCGCCAGCGGAACGACCGTCTCAGGTTCTGCGCCGACGGAGAGTTCTGGCTTGCTTTGAACACACAGCACATCATCTTTGACATTCAGGGAAAATAAGAAAAACGCACAATAAAGCAACATTGTTGCACCATTCAGCTCAAAACCACTTGTTTGTGGACAGAGCCATGCTTCCGCATTATCAGTCACGTGATCAGTCAGCTGATAACTGTAAGGTTGCAACTCTATACCATAAACATGTAGGCTATCATTTCAGCATACTCATTATTTACAATGCGTGTCATAATGTTTGTGTATAGTTTTTGATTAAAATTTTAATTGCACTTCCTCCAGCAGTGTCTAAAGTTAGGAGAAGTTTCTTTAAATAACGCGCAATGCTCACCACACTTTGGGAGTTGTAGTCATAAATATGCTTTCTGTTTTGTTAAGTATTCGAAGGAATAATTCAAGAAACATCATTTCCCAGAAACCAGTACTGGTATATAATTTTCTGAGGGGCTACAGACCTTCACGCGGGGACGAGCGCTCATGTAGCGAACGAACGGAAGGCAAGGTGATTGGATTGAGCTGTCAAAAAAATCGGACTCTACTCGCCGACTGAATCTCCGTGCTATGGATTAGTTGAAAGCGGTATATCGCTGCCATGCTCTCCCGTTGACCCAGCCAACCTCTTACCACAGCTAAGGTAAAGTTGACCACAACTCTGTACAGTTTGCGGGAGCATCCCCGCCTCTTAAATATGTATTGCTTGTGGCGAGGGAAGAAGCGCAACAATGTATCTGCCCTCCTCATGAACGGCCGGTCATGATTTTCTGCACCGACGCTGATTAAACTATTTTTTTCCCTCCCGAGCTGAGAACACGGTTTTGACAGTCTGATATGAAATATAATATAATTGAACAATTGAAGCAACGCAAGTGTTCAAACTGTAGGCTACTCGTCTCATAGATGTACTGAAGCTCAGTAAAGTTCAAGTGATTTCATACACTATCCCATTTTGAAAGAAGACTGAGAAATATGGATTTGTGCTGGCAGTTTGCCCAGTGGCTTGGGCATCATGTTGATTAACATAACAGTAACGTTATATCTATGTCGTGCACTACTGTTGTCTACTAAATCTTAGGCAATGTGGTTTTGAGGTAATATGATGGGGTGAATTGTTCACCATGTTTTTGTTTTTCTTTGAGTATGTTTCTAAGATGACTGCTCTGAAAATAGGCCTTGAGGTCAGCCTCATTATACTCACTCTTGGGGGATGTTGCAGTGTAGGCAAATAATACGTATGTGTGTAGGCTACTAGATTCTCACAGTAGGAACTCTGTAGACTGAAATGTCACCAATGTGAGTCGGGACTCAGTACGTGCAGTATGTTCCAGGAGTTTTTCTCTACCGCCACATGAACAGGAAAAACTCTAGGCCCCATTGACAGCCTATAGTTAGAGTCTGGAGTTCTTCCTGGACAGGTCAAATCAAATTTTATTTGACACATACATGTGTTTAGCAGATGTTATTGCGTGTGTAGAGAAATGCGTGTGTTTCTAGAGAAATGCGTGTCTTTCTAGAGAAATGCGTGTCTTTCTAGAGAAATGCTTGTCTTTCTAGCGAAATGCTTGTGTTTCTAGCGAAATGCTTGTGTTTCTAGCTCCAACAGTGCAGTAATATCTAACAATACACACAATCGAAAGTAAAATAATGGAATTAAGAATATATAAATATTTGGATGAGCAATGTCAGAGTGGCAGACTAAGATGCAGTAGAATAGGATAGAATACAGTATATACATATGAGATGACTAATGCAAAATATGTATACGTTATTAAAGTGACTAGTGTTCCAATTATTAAAGTTATCAGTGATTTCAGGTCTATGTATATAGGCAGCAGCCTCTAATGTGATGGCTATTTAACAGTCTGATGGCATTGAGATAGAGAGACTGAAAAACATCCGTCTCAGCTTTGATGCACCTGTACTGACTTCGCCTTCTGGATCATAGCGGGGTGAACAGGCAGTGGCTCGGGTGGTTGTTGTCCTTGATGATCTTTTTGGCCTTCCTGTGACATCGTGTCCTGGAGGGCAGGTAGTTTGTACCCGGTGATGAGTTGGGCAGACCGCACCAGCCTGCAAATCCTCCTGCTACCTCTCTCTGGGATTTCTCCTCAGCTAACAACAAACGTTCCCACAAATTTAGAGAACATTCCCTTAAGTCTCATTAGGTAACTAATTAATGTTGGCATATGAATGTTCCTGTGATGTGCAAGGAATGTTTCCAACAGACCATTCCCTGAGTGTCAAATATAACTTACCCAGAACATGGTTACCATGTTCTCAGAATTTAAGATAAGAATATTGTAGACGTGTTTCATGGGAGTGTTACAAGAACATTAATGCGTCCAGTTTTCTGTGGTCAGTAGCCTCAGTTTCCAGGCTTCCTCACTGTTCGTGATGTACTAGACGTGGGGGCATGGTAAGGAGGACTGGCTCTTAAGGGTATTAACACAGCATAGGACACAGCTTTACTCCCTGGGCACTGTAACACCTGCAGTACAATAACCATGCACTGCTAGGGTCTAGGCCATGTGTCATCCCAAGATCTCATACATTGTATTCTAACCACTGACCAGATTTGGGGTAACTTCCTTTACAATTCAGTCCAAGTCCAATAGAAAGTAATGGGCTGTTTTCACTTACTTCCCTGAATTGAAAGGGGATTGAATCCAACCCTGATTGTAATCCAGCCTGGGTCAGTGTTACAATAACACACAGTGACACCTTTGAACTTGTTGAACTGACGGGTCTGTCACTCCCTCCACCATCTAGCCCAGAGCAGGTCTAATAACCACAGGTGCATGGCCTTCCTGTTTCTCTCTCTGCCTCTCCTAATCATTAACTGTTTACCCCTCACCCACACACACACACACACATACACACCAGGCTAGAGCATCAGATAGTGCCTGGCCCTATGCAAATCCTCCTGCTACCTCTCGCTCTGGGATTTCTCCTCAGCTAACAACAAACTTTCCCACAACTTTAGAGAATGTTCCCTTAAGGGTCTCATTAGGTAATTAACTAATGTTATCATAGGAATGTTCCTGTGATGTGCAATGAATGTTTCCAAGAGAGTATTTCCTGAGTGTCAAATGGAATATACCCAGAACATGGTTACAATGTTCTCAGAATATAAGATATTCATGTTCTAGACACACTTCATGGTAACGTTGAAGAACGTGCATGTGTCCAGTTTTCTGTGGATTAGGAGAATATTCCATCAACGTCAAACTAAACATACACAGAACATGGTTGCCATGTTCTCAGAATAAGATAATGTTCTAGACACTTTTCATGGGAAGGTTGCTGTGTATCAGTTGTCAGGATGTCGCCTGATGGTCCCCCCCCMAAAAAATAAGTTTAATTACACGCATTGTTACGGTTGCTGAGCCAATCAAGGTCCTGATTGGTTAACCACTTAACCATTCATATCTTTTTGTCTTTTTGCAAGGTTAGGGATATCCACACACCGTGCTTTTAACATACATATTTGACATTGTGAATGTATTTATTTTTACTCCCTTTTTCAATCTTGTCTCATCGCTGCAACAGGCAAAGGTTGAGTCATGCCTCCTCCGAAACATGACCCACCAAACTTAACACACACCCGCCAGCCACACCAATGTGTCAGAGGCAACACCATTCAACTGACAACCGAGGTCAGCTTGCAGGTGCCCGGTCCGCCACAAGGAGTCACTAGAGCACAATGAGCCAAGTTAAGCCCCCCCAGCCAGCCAGACCCTCCCCTAACCTGGACAATTGTGCGCCGCCCTATAGGATTCCGGCTGGTTATGATACAGCCCAGGTCTGTAGTGACGCCTCTAGCACTGCGATGCAGTGCCTTAGACCGCTGCGCCACTCGGGAGGCCCACATTGTGCATTTTCATAGTCATTATTATTCAACATGGCCTCACCTGGGATTTGAACTCACAACCTATTGATTCACTGTACTCCAATCATCCCGCTATGCCACCATGTCAGGTTTCGGTTAATCTGACTATTCTCATTATTTATTTGATTTACCTATTTCAGCAATTTAAGAGCTTTCAGTATAGTTGTATAATGTTGGTGGGGCATGTTAACCTGTTTTTAATGATACTCTTGAATCACTATGATCAAATAAAATAAAAACATTTCTTCAGTATACTTTTAACAGAGCTGAGATTTACTTTAAAGTGCATTCACCCTATTGCTTACTCCTATCAAGTGGTTTCATCTACATGAGGGGTTAGGGTTTCTTTTGGCCATGGCTGAAATATATTGGCCTAATAAGCACATGCCATAGAGAGGTCCCTTATTGGGCATTCTTCATCATTGGTGCTGGTGGCCTGGGTTCAAGACCTGCTAGGGTAATCACCCTACTCTCACATTTTTAGCAATATACTATAAGTAAGTTAATGTCATTATTTGGAAACAGTTACAACACACCAGTCTGATACAGTTGAAGTTGGAAGTTTACATACACTTAGGTTGGACTCATTAAAACTCATTTTTCAAGCCCTCCACACATTTCTTGTTAACAAACTATCATTTTGGCAAGTCGGTTAGGACATCTACTTCGTGCATGACACAAGTAAATTTTCCAGCAATTGTTTACAGACAGATTATTCCACTTATAATTCACTGTATCACAATTCCAGTGGTTCAGAAGTTTACATACACTAAGTTGACTGTGCCTTTAAACAGCTTGGAAAATTCCATAAAATTATGTCATTGCTTTAGAGGCTTCTGATAGGCTAATTGACATAATTTGAGTCAATTGGAGGTGTACCTGTGGATGTTTTTCAAGGCCTACCTTCAAACTCAGTGCCTCATGGGAAAATCAAAAGAAATTAGCCAAGACCTCAGAAAAAAAATTGTCGACCACAAGTCTGGTTCATCCTTGGGAGCAATTTCCAAATGCCTGAAGGTACCACGTTCATCTGTACAAACAATAGTACGCAAGTATAAGAACCATGGGAACACACAGCCGTCATACCTCTCAGGAAGGAGACGCGTTCTGTCTCCTAGAGATGAACATACTTTGGTGCGAAAAGTGCAAACAATCCCAGAACAACAGCAAAGGACCTTGTGAAGATGCTGGAGGAAACAGGTACAAAAGTATCTATATCCACAGTAAAACGAGTCCTATATTGACAGAACCTGAAAGGCTACTCAGCAAGGAAGAAGCCACTGCTCCAAAATCGCCATAAAAAAGCCAGACTACGGTTTGCAACTGCACATGGGGACAAAGGTCATACTTTTTAGAGAAATGTCCTCTGGTCTGATTAAACAAAAATATAACTGTTTGGCCACAATGACCATCGTTACGTTTTGAGGAAAAAGGGGGAGGCTTGCAAGCCGAAGAACACCATCGCAACCGTGAAGCACGGTCGTGGCAGCATCATGTTGTGGGTGTGCTTTGCTGCAGGAGGGACTGGTGCACTTCACAAAATAGATGGCATCATGAGGGAGGACAATTATGTGGATCTATTGAAGCAACATCTCAAGACATCAGTCAATAAGTTTGGTCGCAAATGTGTATTCCAAATGGACAATGACCCCAAGCATACTTCCAAAGTTGTGGCAAAATGGCTTAAGGACAACAAAGTCAAGGTATTGGAGTGGCCATCACAAAGCCCTGACCTCAATCATATAGAAAATTGGTGGGCAGAACTGAAAAGGCGTGTGCCAGCAAGAATGTGAGAGTAGAGTGATTTCCCCTAGCAGGTCTCAAACCCAGGCCACCAGCACCAATGACCAACACCCTAACCACTTTCCCAATAAAGGATAGGCTGTGCTTATTGGGCTAGTATAGTTATGCCCTGTCCTGTCCAGAAGAAGCACTACCCCCTCCTCCCTAGGCGCTTGTGTAGATCTGAAACAACTTGATAGGTGTAAGGTTGTAAGCAATAAGGTGAATGCACTTGGAAGTACATCTCAGCTTTGTTAAAAGTACACTGAAAAAAAACAACTTTTATTTATCATAGTGATTCAGGAGTATCATTAAAACAGGTTAACATGTTCCACCAACATGAGACAACTATACTGAAAGCCCTTTAATTGCTGAAATAAGTAAATCAATCAAAGATGAGAATAGTCAGATTAACCGAGACATGACACTGACATGGTGGCGTAGCAGGAAGATCGGCGTACCGTGAACCAGGAGGTTGTCAGTTTTTAAATGCCAGGTGAGGACTGTTGAATAATAATTACTGTATAAATGATCATGCACAATGTATTCATGTAGGTCAAATATGTAAATCGAAACACTATGTTCAAAGCTCTGTGTGAGTATCTCTATCCTTGCCAACAGACAAAGCTATGAATGGATCAGTTGTTCACCAATCAGGGCCTCAATTGGCTGGACAATAGTAACAAGGTGTGATGTTTAGTGAAACATATGGGAAGAAGCTTTGGGACCATCAGGTGACGTCCTGACAACCTATATATATATATCTCACAGCAAATTGGCCAGTCTTACCTAGTGTTGATTTGTCAGTGTAACATTTCAATTGTTGATTCAGCAGTTAAATTTAACTCTGTAAGACATTATCACTCAGTGGTGTAAAAGAACCCCAGTGTTGGTGTTAATAACACGTGTTGAGTGTGAAAGTGCCATTGTGTCAGTTTTACTCTGTGGAGAGTAAAACATTCCCATCAAAACCATGGCCATCATTATCAAATTTGCCAGCATGCTGTATGTACTGCAAGTTAGACATTTTTAGGGTTGTTTTTAATATCTGTGTTTTTGCATTTACATTGATTGATTCATCTTATGTTACACAAAGATAAATAACAAACATTTTTCAAATCTAGTCTAATCAGTTAGTTAGATTTATTGCACCCATTACTGAACTGTTTCCAACTGTTGGATGTCCTAACTCTGTCTGGATTCCAATAGGAATTATACATCACTTTGCAACCCTGCTTAATGTATAAATCAGGAGGTTCCTAACACCGCCGTGTTAGGGTAAAACTTGGTCATCAAAGTAAGGCCTTATGATATATTTAATGTATTGTCCTAAAGAGTTTTAATAATGCATTTAATCTCCAGTAAGAACTCACTTGGTGAAGTCCACAGGACTGAAACTTCTTCTTCGGGTTTTATGGCGGACTACAACCCAAAAATGTGTAATGCAGCCACCAACTGGACAGGGTTGAGAAAAAAAATTACAAAGAAAAATCAAATCTCCATATTTCTCTTCTCAGCTCTAGGGCCTGAGAGAGTGGTACAGATTGTGACAATACTCCATGCAACTCCTCTGCCGAGAAGTTTTTCAGTCCCAGGAAACCCTCCGCCGCATCCACAATGATATCTATTTTTCTGTACTTCGTCTCCACCTTGGCAGTGCCATTAATCTCCATAGCTATAAAGGCCACAAAGTCCACCTTCTTAACCTCCTATAATATCTGTGTCCTACTGGTAAAAGGCAACACGTGCAGCCTACAGTGAAGTCCTATCCACCACCATGGACTCTTTGGGAGCACCATTTGAACCCTCAACCCTTTTAACAGCTGATGCATAAGAAATGCTCTGGACAGCCCTTGCTTTGGCAGAACTGAAAATGAACAAGTTCAACAAGCATGTCTCTGTCACGAACAAGTACATGTCATGGGTGGTAACTCTGCAATTGACTCAAAGGCGCACTTGGAAATGATATTGGGGCCGTGGTTTCATGTTGTTATGGCCACCCGTGAGTGGAAGTGTTGTACTAGTTTAAGTGGTCTATGGTTATGTTAACTGAAGTTTGAGTCTGTCTACTGTCAGTCCTGAAGTCTTTGTAAATGATTACACAAGAGCATTTGGCAGTAAAGACTTGTACCTATTGTTGCAATGTCCTTAATTTAACATTAGTGATATTGTGAAGTGATATGGACCTCTTTACATAATTGTAAAAAATACTATGTGAGGTGTTATTGCATAACACCATTGGTGTAAACTATATACACTTCCTAGTGTTCAAAATTCTATATGAGGTGTTCTTGCATAACACAGTGTTAATTCCCAAACACTGGCAAAGTGTAACAGCGTCAGCACTAAGCACAGTGTTAATTTAACACTGAAAAGTGTGGACCCATATAGACACTGATCAAGTGTTAAATTTAACACTGTCATAAACCAGGTTTCCATCCAACCTTTTTATGCGAGTAAAGTACATGTCGGATAAAAAATGTCATGACCGGCCTGATGGAAACAGAAGACTTTTCGCAAAATTTTCCAAATGTCGACAAAACAAAATATTCTTGGCAAGGTGGGATCTTTTTGTCGGTAAAATTAATTGTGAGAAATGTTGGTGGAAATACTTATATGCAAATATTGATATATAGTAATCATCATATCGAAATAATAAACTTGGAGTCACACGATGACGTGTGGTCCTTCAACTACGACTGGTCAGGAAATCATGCTGTTTATTAGGCTACAGAGGAAATAAGTTCTGATGAACTTCGCAGGGTGGTGAAAGTGCAAGGTTATGAGTTTGTTGCTTCTTTCCAATACATATCGAGGGTTTTATTTTGATGACATGATAATCTGTGCTTGGCTGCTGTTTGACAAATAAAAATATTCTTAATCGTTTGTCCATAATAATAATCTCATCATTTTGGCTATATATTTGAGCTCTAGGCTGGAGTGCATGTGCCAATACCAGAATGGGCACACTTGCTATATAACACACTTTTTTTGTGAGAAAATCATCAGTAGAGTGAAAATGCAATAGAAACCCATTTAATTTGTATCTTTTTATATGGTACATGGGAATTTAACCTCAAGTTATTCTTATGTGCACTACGTCATTACTCACAGCCTTTTATCTGCAACAAGTCAGTTTGATGGGAAAATTTGCATATTATTTTTATGCGGATTTTAGAATATTTACATGAAAATCAGTTGTCAATTGGATGAAAACCTAGCTAGTGTTGATTTAACACTGGAGAATTTTCTGTGCAGAAATGTTCTTGAAATGTGTCTATTTTTAATATCTTATGTTCTGAGAACATGGTAACCATGTTCTGAGAACATGGTAACCATATTCTGTGCATATTTGTCGGGAATATTCTCCTAACCCACAGAAAATTGGACACGAATGTTCTTGCATTGTTCTCATGAAACGTGTCATGAACAATATCTTATGTTCTGTGTATGTTTGGCGGGACGTTGATGGACTTCTCTCCTAACCCACAGAACTGGACACGTGAATGTTATTCAAAGTCCCATGAAATGTGTCTAGAACATTCAAATTGTACATTCTGAGAACATGTTCTGGGTCTGTTGTGTTTGACATTAAGGGAATGTTTTCCTAACTCTAATGCCAAAACATGCTAAAAAGGTTCCCAGAAGGTTTTTACAAACATATATAGAATGTTCCGCTAACTAATGGAAAACTGGAAACTCAAACATTAGGGGAACATTACGGGTTAACATTACAAAAATGTTCTCTCTGCCTAAAATTGTTAGCTGGGAAGACATAACAGAAATTAAGACTCACAAATATCACTTTTTGGGTCCTGGATTATTCCTGACCGTGTGACCTGCCCAGTTCAGAAATGTTTTTTTTTTCTCCATTTAAAAAGAAAAATGTGTGTTGTGATTGTATTTGTAGCAGTACTTCTCCTTGCCTCTCCTCTCCTCCAGGTGTGGCCCTGTGTGTGTGAGACATGTCTGATAAGATGTCCAGTTTCCTACACATCGGGGACATCTGCTCCCTGTATGCAGAGGGCTCCACCAACGGCTTCATCAGCACTCTGGGGTGAGTTCATTTCACCTATCCCTTTTATCCTTTAGCTATTATCACTGATTGGCAAACATGGATACCATCTATTGTAGTCATTTTAGATGGTGCCTATATCTTTCCCATTCATTTGGGATGGAGGAATCACTGAAATGTGGCTACAGGAACATTAGATAATTTATAATTTACTAATAATTTACTAATTCATATCTAATCTAAGTCAACACAATTTTTCACTTTGAGCACCTGCCCCTCCAAAGGTCTGTGCACGGCCCTGAGTGATCAAATCAAATTGTATTTGTCACATGAGCCGAATACAACAGGTGTAGACCTTACAGTGAAATGCTTACTTACAAGCCCCTAACCAACAATGCAGTTGGAATAAGAGATTAAAGTAACAAGTAATTAAAGAGCAGCAGTAAAATAACAATAGCGAGACTATATACAGGGGGGTACCGATACAGAGTCAATGTGCAGGGGCACCGGTTAGTTGTAGTATGTACATGTAGGTAGAGTTACTTTAATAACTATGCATAGCTGACAACTGAGAGTAGCAGTGGTGTAAATGACTAGACATTTAGGAGTCTTATGGCTTAGGGGTAGAAGCTGTTTAGAAGCCTCTTGGACCTAGACTTGGCGCTCTGGTACCGCTTGCCGTGCGATAGCAGTGAGAACAGTCTATGACTCAGGTGGCTGGAGTCTTTGACAATTTTTAGGACCTTCCTCTGGGTTTCTGGGATGATGCTGTTGATGTGAGCCATGACCAGCCTTTCAAAGCCCTTCATGGCTACAGACGTGAGTGCTACGGGTCGGTAGTCATTTAGGCAGGTTACCTTCGTGTTCTTGGGCACAGGGGCTATTGTGGTCTGCTTAAAAACATGTTGGTATTACAGACTCAGAGAGGTTGAAAATGTCAGTGAAGACACTTGCCAGTTGGTCAGCGCATGCTGGTAAAACGTCTGGCCCTGCGGCCTTGTGAATGTTTACCTGTTTAAAGGTCTTTCTCACATCGGCTGCGGAGAGCGTGAACACACAGTCATCCGGAACAGCTGGTGCTGTCATGCATGTTTCCGTGTTATTTGCCTCGAAGCGAGCACAGTTGTTTAGCTTGTGTCACTGGGCAGCTCTCGGCTGTGCTTCCCTTTGTAGTCTGTAATGGTTTGCAAGCCCTGCCACATTCGATGAGCGTCATAGCCGGTGTAGTACGATTCGATGTTAGTCCTGTATTGATGCTTTGCCTGTTTGATGGTTCTTCGGCGGGCATAGCGGGATTTCTTATAAGCTTCCGGGTTAAAGTCCCACTCCTTGAAAGCGGCAGCTCTAGCCTTTAGCTCAGTGCGGATGCTGCCTGTAATCCATGGCTTCTTGTTGGGGTATGTACGTACGGTCGCTGTGGGGATGACGTCATCGATGCACTTATTGATGAAGCCTATGACTGATGTGGTGTAATCCTCAATGCCATCGGCGGAATCCTGGAACACATTCCAGTCTGTGCTAGCAAAACAGTCCTGTAGCTTAGCATCTGCTTCATCTGACCACTTCTTTTCCTGACCGCGGATGCCGTTCAAAAGCAGTCCGCTGGATCTATTCAGCAGATACCATGGGACTTGAACTTATCTGGGCATTAGGCCAGTTCTGAGTTCTGAAAATGTCTGACAGACTTTCATTTGGGAGGGAACTATCCCTTTAAGGGTGAATTCATAGCTTCATCTAAACTTGAGAAGGTCATAAAGGTACTGCCATCAAAGCTCTGCAGTGCATATATAAAGGACTTTTGTCTGTGGTGGATGTGGTGTGTGTGAGTCCCCATATTAAAATGAGTGTGTTTGAGAGACTGTGTGTCAGTTAACCTCTTGGGGAAGTTTATTGTGGCTGGGAGGTACTGGCACGAAGGGTGTGTGTCAGGTGGAGGGGTCTCTACTTTGCTGCTCAGGGGCCCCTCTGCCTTTGGCCATCTGTGGGCCACTGATAGAGAGTGGTTTGGAAGAGTTTGATAAATGACATTCCCACTTTTCCCAAAGAACAGGGCTGGGAGAACTAAGCCCTTTGAAGTGGAAGTGGAGGTCTGGTCCTGGCTTGCTCCATGACCATGATAGTATGTATAATTTACTGGGAGACTGGGACAAATTGGAAGTAAGTGGGAAGCAATGAACACAATGATAAGATGTTTGTGTGTGTATGGGCACCAGCATGCTTGTGCATGTGGACGAGAGAGAGAAAAAGTACATTGGACCATAATACCAGTGATTATCGACCGCGAGAATGAATGGTTCTAGTCAAGGAGCAATTGAAGCCTGGAAAAATATGCTTGACTCTGTAAATAATCATCTCAGCTAAAGCCCAACACGTACAAATAACAATTTATACAGCCTAACACATACAAACAATTGGATTGGATGGAGACATCTTGGCTGGTTGGGGGAGTGGGATGGGAGGTTGGAGGTGTAGACACTACGTTTTTCCCGCTCTTGTATATATTCAATATATTATCACTTAACTTTATGATCAACACACACACACACAACTTCTCCATAACATCAATCCCACCTGACTTCTAGAGGCTCGGTATCCCTGGAACCCCCTGCTGCTCATGAAAAATGGATCAGACTGAGTCACAGCAGAAAGAGACATCACTGCCTCCACTGAGTTGTTTTACTATTCTTGTGGGGACCAAACAATTGATTCCCGTTCAAAAATTAACCTTAAGCCTAACCCTAATGTGAATTGTAACCCTAACCTTAAACCTAACCCCTAAGCCTAAAATATCCTTTCCCCTTGTGCAGTGTGGCACAGCTCCTTCACATAGAGTTGATCAGGCTATTGATTTTGGCCTGTGGAATATTTTCCCACTCCTCTTCAATGGCTGCGCGAAGTTGCTGGATATTGGCGGGAACTGGAACATACTGTTAAACACGTAGATCCAGAGCATCCCAAACATGCTAAATGGGTGACATGTCTAGTGAGTATGCAGACCATGGAAGAACTAGGACATTTTTAGCTTCCAGAAATTGTTACAGATCGTCGAGACATGGCCACGCATTATCAAGCCGAAACATGAGGTGATGGCAGAGGATGAATGGTACGACAATCGGCCTCCAGGATCTCTTCACAGTATCTCTGTGAAATCATATTGCCATTTATAAATGAAATTGTGTTCATTGTCCGTAGCTTATGCCTGCCCATACCATAACCCCACCGCCACCATGGGGCACTCTGTTCACAACGCTGACATCAGCAAATCGCTCGTCCACATGATGCCATACACGTGGTCTGCGGTTGTGAGGCCGGTTGGACGTACTGCCAAATTCTCTAAACGACATTGTAGGCAGTTTATGATAGAGAAATTCATATTATATTCTCTGGAAAAGCTCTGGTGGACATTCCTGCAGTCAACATGCCAATTGCATGCACCCTCAACTTCAGACATCTGTGGCATTATGTTGTGACAAAACTGCACATTTTAGTGGCCTTTTATTGTCCCCAGCACAAGCACAATTACACAACTGTGAAATGATCATGATGATTAATCAGATTCTTGATATGCCACACCTGTCAGGTTGATGGATTATCTTGGCAAATGAGAAATGCTTTTTGTCATATGGAACATTTCTGGGATATTTTATTTCAGTACATTAAACATGGGACCAACACTTTACATGTTGCTTTTATATTTTTGTTGAGTGTACTTTTTACTCCATACATTTTTCCTGTACAGGACAGGAAAATGGTCCTCATCGAGAGAACATCCCTGGTCATCCCTAATGCCTCTGATCCGGCGGACTCACTAAACACATGCTTCATTTGTAAATTATATCTGAGTGCTGACTATCCGTAAATTAAAAAACAAGAAAATTGTGCCATCTGGTTTGCCTAATTATAAGAAACATATAATACAGCATATAATACAACTTCAAACGTCAAAGAATTGGAGCTTCGGGCTTTAACATGACCTACACATCTACAGAGCTGGGAACCTAATGCTGCAGCTTATGGAGAAATTCCTTTTCAAATTCACCATCCGTGTGCTCTTTAACCTCTTACCCCCAATCCTTCAGGGATAGGATGGTAGGGAGAGAGGTGAGGGTATTGACATAGACCCTCTTATCTTACAGGTTACTATTATACAATAACTCCTGAAATGAACCCTAAACACACAGGTCATGCTCTGATACCATGTCATTATGACAAATGCACACGGTTGACATCACTTGCCCTCTCCAAGAACCATCTGGTGCACTCACGCACACACACACACACACACTGCAGTAATCACACTCAAAAACCATGATGCATACATACATGCATGCAATCACACTCAAACACCAAGATGCATACATACAACACACCTTTAGAAGTGTGGACCCAACAGATGTCCTTCTCCAACTCTCACAAACTGGAGTAGAAAGCCTGAGGGGACAAATCAAAAGTTAGAATTTGAACAATGCAGTATGATTCCAGGGCTTTAGTCTGAGAATCCTCTTGTCTTTTAGGATGCCTGTTCTCTTGTCCTGACGAGCAGCTGTTAAAGTAGGAGGAATGTACAGTAACTGGAATTGGACAGTAACGAGGGTCAGACAATCACATTTTAATCAGTTCTCCACAAGATAAACATGTTTACTGTCAGTGTCTGTGTGTGATAAATCTTGCTCACATTGATCTAACAAACCCAGGCTGCACATTAAGTAAACGTCATTCAGAATGCTCAGTATAGCTATGCTGTATAATGCTCTGCAGAGATTGACACGGTAGACAGGAGCCTCAGTGTGTTGTCATGTTCAGAGAGGTTTATCTCTGGTGCAGACAGACAGGTCCATGTGTAATACGACTGATCATGTGTGTGGACACTCCACGAGTCCACAGGAACACAACTAGGATGGATGTGGGATCTGGCTGGAGTCCAGGCGATCTTTATTCCGAGCCAGTAAAAAGCTAAATTTGTCACCGACAGGAATGCTAGCTTGTCCACCCACTGGCAGCAGCCAACTAATCCTAACACTCATTTCTTCATCATTGTGTGGACTGTGGAAGAGCACCGGCGAATCAAGAAACATCACAGTGAAATCACAAGAATGTGATTGGTTTAACAATAGTGACTAAGGGAGTCAGGATAAACAGTGCTCTGTAGTTGAACGTTTTGAAAACAGTGTACTTTTTATGGGGTCCAATGGTGCTTTATTGCAGGATCTCGTGCTGACAATGTGCTTAGATCAAATCAAAATGTGTTTGTCACATGCGCCCAATACAACAAGTGTAGACCTTACCGTGAAATGCTTACTTGCAAGCCCTTAACCTGTAATTAAGGTAGTAGTTGTGGAATTGTTAGGTTAGATTACTTGTTGGTTATTACTGCATTGTCGGAACTAGAAGCACAAGCATTTCGCTACACTCGCATTAACATCTGCTAACCAWGTGTATGTGACAAATAAAATTTGATTTGATTTGTAAACTTCTGACCCACTGGAATTGTGATACAGTGAAATAATCTGTCTGTAAACAATTGTTGGAAAAATTACTTGTCATGCACAAAGTAGATGTCCTTACTGACTTGCCAAAACTATAGTTTGTTATCATGAAATGTGTGGAGTGGTTGAAAAATGAGTTTTAATGAATCCAACCTAAGTGTATGTAAACTTCCGACTTCAACTCTGTCTGTCTGTCTTTCACCCGCATGGTGCACAAAGAGATTGCCATGCAGTTCTCCAGCTGTATCCACTGAAAGCGCGCAAGGTTCAAGGCACAGAGCCGCGCACAGAAGACAGACCTAGCCCATGGGGAAGGGGGGGGGCCCACCGCGCCACACTGGGTAGCACAGGGCAACACTTTAAGGGGCATTGCACTAATAATGGCGCTGACTAGGGAAATGTTCCCGCTGTTCTTAGTGCCAGTCTGCACGTTCAAACTAAAACAATGTAGCTAATAATGGCATCTTTATGCTTTCATTAATAAAATAATGATACAAATATTATTTAAAAATGCCGACATTTATTTAGTTATGGRTCCATAATGAATTACTATGGGAGTAAATATCACTGATTTACAAAAATATCCTCCATATGTAATTATTGGCGGAGAGTCATGTCATATTTTTCGATGTAGTGTAGGCCTATCGTAGGCAACATGAGTTTCACTGGTGTTGAGTAATGTGCTTTTAAAAGTGGTGTAGGTCTTATTTATTTAAAGAGCATTTTGAAGTTAGAAGCAATAGGATTTGAAGCAATAGCCTACAACTATTTTACTGGTCTTGATAAATCAATGAGATTTTTATTTTGACTGAATCTCCATTTGGGTATTGGTTACACTACAATTCGGGTGTAGAAATGTTATGCTCTTAGTGCAACCTTTATTTAACTAGAAAAGTCAGTTAAGAACAAATCATTTTTTACAAGGACCGCCTACTCCTTCCTCCCCATTGGGGAATTGAACCCCGGTCTCCCGCGTGCCCGCATGACACAGGGATTCTTTAGCAAAATAGCCCAGTACTGTAGCCTACTGCCGACCATCACATTGTGCAGCGCCATATTTTCCGTTCCATCCTAACGGAAACCCAGAGTTTTATTTATTTTTTCTTGGAATAGAAACACCATAATATTAACTTCTTGACGCACGGATCCCTTTAGCGGGATCATTTTCGTAAACAACCGCTGATTTGCAGAGCGCCAAATAAAAATAAATAAAAATAATAATATTTATAATCATGAAATCACAAGTGAAATATACCAAAACACAGCTTAGCTTGTTGTTAATCTACCTATCGTGTCAGATTTTGAAAATATGCTTTACAGCGAAAGCAATCCAAGCGTTTGTGAGTTTATCGATCACTAGACAAAACAGTAAGAACAGCTAGCCGCAAATTAGCTTGGTCACGAAAGTCAGAAAAGCAATAAAAAKAATCGCTTACCTTTGATGATCTTCAGATGTTTGCACTCACGAGACTCCCAATTACACAAATTTTCTTTTTGTTCRATAAAGATTATTTTTMTAACCAAAAACCTCCATTTGGTTTGCGCGTTATGTTCAGAAAACGTTTTTATAATCAATCCTCATGTTGTTTTTAACATACATAATCGATAATATTTCAACCGSACGGTAAACTATTCAATACTACAGAGAAAGAAAATGTCGAGCTACAACTCTCGGGCACATGAACTAATCAAAGGACACCTGACGCGTTTTGATAAATCTCGCTCATTTTTCAAAATAAAAGCTTGAAACTATGTCTAAAGCCTGGTCACAGCCTGAGGAAGCCATTGGAAAAKGAATCTGGTTGATACCCCTTTAAATGGAGGATGGGCAGGCAATGAAACAGGGATTTTTCCAAATAAAAGGCACTTCCGGTTTGGATTTCCTCAGGTTTTCGCCTGCAAAATCAGTTCTATTATATTCACAGACAATATTTTGACAGATTTGGAAACTTTAGAGTGTTTTCTGTCCTAATCTGTCAATTATATGAATATTCTAGCATCTGGGCCTGAGAAATAGTCCGTTTACCTTGGGAACGTTATTTTTTCAAACATAAAAATAGTGCACCCTAGCTGAAAGAGGTTAAGCAAATTTAATTAAGCAAAATTTCTTAATCCGTCCCATATACTATGTTCTTACAAAAACATTTTTAAATTCTCTAGTACAGCCACTATTGAAGGCTATCAAATGCTTCTCAAAGATGCCATCTGGTGGTCAAACTAGCACTAACTAGCATTAATGGTAAGTGGTTGGCACTTAAATAACGTGTCATGGAATTATGCGGCACCATGCAAGCTGTGCCGCATTACGCTGCAACTTTTAAAGGACGGACCACTGTAACTGGTGTATTTTAACACCAATAAACCCACCCGTTTTTAAGAATGAATTTAGTATATATCAGTCTAGCAAACCAGGCAACTAAAAGCAACTTTCTGAACTATGTTTTGGTTCGTTTCTAGCTTGTTACCTGCATTCCAGTTCAATTAATGACCATATCTTATAGCTGACAACGTCTTGACTTGTATTCGTATTACAGGAAAATAAACTCGCAACAGGATCATTATTTGCAAGTTAATGGCGAGCTAAGTATAGAAAATAGCTTACGGTTGTGAGTGGGAATAAATAAAAGCAGGGCATTCTACCAGAGAATTTTAGAACATGGACACTGTCTTGTTGTCCTAACGTTATATCCTAATTTGACTTTAGTGCAGGTCATGTTYTTCTTCACATTACCATCTCTGGTAAGCACACACTATATAAAATATAAGTTTATTTGTCACATGCACAGGATACAGAAGGTGTAAACGAACAGTGAAATGGTTACTTGCATATTGTAGTCTTTTGTTTAGACATGTAGATGGCTAAACAATGAACCATAATCCCAACTCATAATGTTACTACCCTACATGAATCTGCAGGTAGCCAAAACTAACCAACAAGGTTCAATGTTAGCTAGCTAGCTAACATTAGACTAATAACTAGCAATGCAAATGACTAGCAATGCAAATGCCTCTGAGATACGAATAATATTACTACACTGATCATACACGTAAAGTTAGCTAGCTAACAGTACGCTTTAACTTGCAATGAAAACAACTTTCTGACAAAATTAGAAACGTATAATATCTGAAAATGTAGCTAGCTAGACTCTTACCTGTATGCATGGATGAACGCTTTTCTGTCACGGATGCCATGGTTGCCCTTAGTTTAGAGATGTAATCCAGAGACAGGTGTTTTATACAACCGCTTTCTGTGTGTTCTCTTTTTGACTCCCTCCGCATATTTGCAATCAAAAACCAGATTTTTCTCCTTAGCTATCATACTCTGCTTCCACTGGACATTCCACTGATTTCAAAACTCGGTCCTCCATAAAGTGGAGCGGATTAGCGACACTTTTGCAGTTCTTTGTGATATCTTTCAAAAAAGCTGCGTTAGAAAGGATTACCTACACATACTGAGAAGTTATAGACAAGTGTGCTACACGGCAGACCAATCCAAACTCAACTTTTGGCATGTCCAGCCCATCCATTATCTCAGCCAATCATGGCTAGCGGGAAAGTTCCTGTCTTTTTTCCGTGGCTAAACTAACTAGGCTCGTAATTTTTCTATTTTATTCATATTTACAAGTTTGTTATTAAGGCATGAAAATTCACATTTTCCAGAAGACATTTCTACCAAAAAACACATTTTGATAAAAAATACATGTTTACCTTCAAATGCCTCTCCTGTGAAGTAGTGAGGTGCGACATACACCTAGTTTCCTGAAACGAGACACATTTGTTTAGAGCCAGGGGGTTATATATTAAAAATAAAGAGAGCTGTGTGAGTGCACATTTGAATGCGTGCATGAACATTTCTAGTATATTGAAATGGTTTATGTTCATTGGCATGTTAAGGGTGTATGTGGACTATCTGTGTTTCTGACTTGTCCATGATTGACATCCGTCAATATCTCTTCTCTCCACAGGCTGGTAGATGACCGCTGTGTGGTACAGCCCGACACAGGGGACCTAAACAACCCCCCAAAAAAGTTCAGAGGTAAGAGAATGGTATACTCCCCTCTCATTCTACTATAGCAGTTTACGCAGCACCACGTCACCTCAGTAAATCCAGCCTGTTTACACAGTGTTTTCCACTGGAGATGTATCTTCTTGTATTACACTGCGTTTCTCTGGTGATAGCGCCAGTATCCCTCCCTGTCCACATAGATTTCAAAAAGGGCTGCTCTCTTTGAGACTGTTGTGTGTGTGTGTGTGTTGTGTATCATCTTGTCTATGTTTCCTGCTCAGATGTGATTCTGTGAGAATAGGAACATATTGAGGCTCATGAAGGGAGATGTGTCTCTGGCTGTTGGGTTATTTCTATCCCCATAACAGGAAGTACAACTGAACTCACGACCTTTAAGTCTCAGGTCCGGGGTCGTTATCACCCATGGAACATTTTTGGCCTACAAACATGATGTGCAATGTGAGTGTGTCAGGCTGTGACTGTAGCCTGTGTGTCTTTTATACCACAGGTGGGTTTAATCCTGAATGCTGATTGGTTAAAACAGCATTCCAGCCGGTGTCTATTCCACATGTTACCACCGGCTAAATCTATGATGTTAAAATGTATATTTACTCTGATCCATCTGACTGTGCAATCCAGTGCCTCGTCAGCCCAGCCAGGCAATTTTATAAACTTGATCTCCGATTAAAAAAAAAAAAGTATCTAGACATTATTTCACATTTCTGTCGGGGCGAGACAGGCAGGCAGGCAGCATTTCTCAGCCAGTCAAAATCATGAATCAGCTGGCATCGTTTTCTTGGATATATGTGGACTGATTCAGGAAACTAGGCGTATGTCGCAAGTCACRAATTCACAGGAGAGCCGTTTTGAACATAATTTTTTTAAATCAAAATGCGGTTTTGGCAGAAATGCCTTCTCGAACATTTGAACTTTCATATGCCTTAATAACAAACTTTTATGCCATCTGTAAATACGAATAAAGTTGTTAAATTAAGAGCGTAGTTGGTTTAGCCAAAGAAAAAGCAGGAACGTTCCCGCTAGCCATAATTGGCCGAGATAATGAGTGGCTGGACATGCCGAGAGATGAGTTTCAGATTGTTCTGCGGTGTAGCATCTTGTGTCTACAAAATGAGCTGCTCATTATGCGTAGATAATCCTTTCTACTGCATTTTTTTYCTAAAGATATAACGTTAGCCATGGAGAACTGCAAATATGCTGCTACTGCTCTCAATAACATTGCTGCCCTGAATTTATCAAGCGCTATCGACAAAGGTCAGTGTGAAAAAGTTGTGATGAGCTTCTTTCTGGAGGACGATCGTGCCATGCTGACTCTCTCTGACTCTGAAAATGAATCAGACGATGAGGAAATAAAAAAAATTCATTGAAGAATACATTGTAGAGTCTTCTGATGACGGTGATGGGGAAGAAACGGCGATCAACAGTGTTGTCACGGAAGAAGTTGACAGAGTTTTGAAATCAGTGGAACACAACAGGCCAAACAAACTGTGCAAACTAAACGGAAATGACACAGGATGTCTTATTTAATGAAAGGGGTTGCAGTCTGCCGTGAAGCTTTCATCCATGTATACGGGTAAGAATCTAGCTACAGTTTCTATGACAATTGGTTTGTATTGCTAGTAACGTTACTTTATGGATTGAGATTATAGTTCATTTTTTAGCTAGCTAACATTAACGTGACATGTCTAAACAAAAGACCCCAAGTTAACTTGCTTTTAGCTAGTTAACGTTAGCTGAGGTTAGATTGCTGGCTTGCTAGCTAACATTCATTTATGTGTATGAATTGTGTGTGACGTAAGTGATGTTTTCTCAGAATGCCATTTCACATTGCTAGTTATAGCCTAATGTTAGCTAGCTAACATTGAACCTATTTGGTTACCTTTAGGTATCTATGACAATCGGTTTGTATTGCTAGCTAAAGCTTGCAGTTAGCTAGCCAGCTGACGTTAGATGGCTAGCTATCTATCTAACGTGAAGTGTGTGTAGCGATGTTATCTCAGAATGCCATTTCTCATCTATTGTATAATAATGCTAAAAATGTGTCTTTCAACATCAGTAGAACCAGCCTTACTCTTCTCCACCAGTCATACAAGGAGAACGGTCTAATGCAGGGGTGTCAAACTCATTCCACGGAGGGCCTAGTGTCTGCAGGTTTTTGGTTTTTCCTTTCAATAAAGCCCTAGACAACCAGGTGTGCGGAGTTCCTAACTAATTAGTGATGTTAATTCATCAATCAAGTACAAGGGAGGAGCGAAAACCCGCAGACACTCGGCCCCCCGTGGAATGAGTTTGACACCTATGGTCTAATGCCTTCCATCAAAAAGAGAGCTGGCCCAAGCAAGCAAAGGCAGCAGCGCAGGTATCAACTACATGCACCATTTCTTCACCAACTACAGAGTTAGGGAACCGTGTGTGGACCTGAATTGTGATAACTGCAGTGGTCAATACCAGAACAAGTTTGTGCTYTGGTATTGTGCCTGGTATGCACAAGCTCCACCAGTCTGGACCTTCACTACCTGATCACAGGCCACACCAAGTTTGCCCCCGACTGGTGCTTCGGCCTCATCAAGCAGTGCTTCAGATAGACCAAAGTGGACACAGCTAGACAAACTTATTTTTTGGAGAAGATCAGGGAGTTTTGCGACAGAGGCTATGGACATCACATACCCTACACCAAAGTCAAGGGCAGAACCAAAACAGGCTCTCCGAAATATAGATTCCCTTGTTCATGCATGGTTCGGACGAACCAGTCATCAGCAGTATCTGCAGTGCCTCTATTCAAAGGACTCTCTCCTAACACACACGCCATACGTTGCTGCTACTATTATTATTATTTTTTATCCTGCTGCTCAGCCACTTTACCCCTGATTGTATGCATATAACCACCTCGTYTATCACTGATATCGTTATTGATCTTGTTCTTGTACATACTGTATTTTATTTTGACACTATTTCTGATATTGCTACTATGCAAGTAACCATTTGTCTGTATCGTTTGCACCTTCTGTAGAGACCCATCCACTTAGCAAGACTTAGCAAAATATTGATATATAAAAGTAATATTGATATGTGTGGTCGTAACATGATTTTGTTACATACCACAACAATATCATGTGACTGTATCAATTGTTCACCACATAAATATATGGCGCATGCATCTGTTTATGTACTGTACATGTGCACCTCACTCAAGTTTCAACTCAGGTTGCACAGCCTTACCTTGTGTATGGAATACTATGTGATAGGTGCGTGTGTAACAGTATATAAAGTATGCTAATGTACTGGTGTGAAGGCATTTGGGCAGTGGTCAAAAGTACTTAAGTAATACTTTAAAGTACTACTTAAGTATCTTTTGGGGTTATCTGTACATTACTTTGCTATTGATATTTTTGACAACTTTTACTTCACTACATTCTGAAAGAAATTTACTTTTTACTCCATACATTTTCCCTGATACCTAAAAGTACATTTTGACATTAAAATTGTCCAATTTACACACTTATCAAGAGAACATCCATACTGCATCTGATCTGGCAGACTCACTAAACACACATGCTTTGTTTGTAAATTTTGTCTGAGTGTTGGATTGTGCCCCTGGCTATCCTAAAAAAAAATTAAGAGAATAATTGTGCCGTCTGATTTAATATAAGAAATTTGAAATGATTTATACTTTTACTCAAGTATGACAATTAAGTACTTTTTCCACCACTGGATGTGGCTGGGGGTATAGCATTTCTTTAACATGATCCATCAATTTAGACAAGTGTCTCTGGGTAAGCATCATCTAATATTTATAAAATATTTTTATCTGGATACATTCAGTTTACCTGGAATTTTTCCTTGTTGTAGGCTACTACCACTTTTAATCTTAATTCTTTACTACACTACTCACTGTTTAGCACATGACCCCATGTGAATCCTTAAAGAGAAGGGCTGGCTTAAGAGGGTGTGAACAATACTGAATGGGCGTAGACAAAGGAGAGCTCTGCAGTAGTCACCAAAACATTCAAAGGCCCTTTTTAATCAAAAGTGAGTTTACAAGTGTATCACCCCTCAAAGCAGAATTACTTTCCCATTGTTCCTCAAAAATGCTGTGTATGATATAACATTTTGTAGCTCTGAGTCTCTACTTTTATCCAATGTTAAAAATAAAAATGTTACATTTTGCTACATAGGACTGGATCCAGGTGGTGAGTCAAATATACAAAGGTTTGAAGTGATTGTGTTACCTTAGTTGTTGGCTAGCTCCTCCGAACAAAAGTGTCCTGACGAGAGAGTACATTTTTCTATGCCATGTGAAATCGCACCTCTTTATCTCATTGTAATGGGGGCATCCAAATAAAGGTCACTAGAAAACAGCTTATGCAAATGCAGCTACTGCTGTTATTCTGGCTGCACTGTTTGAAGTGACTGTAATTTGGTTAGCTAGCAAGCAAGGGATAAGAACGTTGCCAGCTAGTATGGCTATGGAACAGTTAGAACAAACAACTGGGTCGTGTCCGTAGATAAAGAACAAAAAGACTGAATGACTGGGTCGCGTCTCTGGCAACATATAGAACAAACGACTAGCCGGCTTGTGTAGAAACCATAGATTAGTATTTCACATCCGTTATATCAGGACTATATTTTGTGGAAGGATGAAATAGTATGAATACATTTATCAAAATAACGTTTTTAATGGAAATATGTCAATCATTATTTGAATAAATATGTTGGTAACCCGTTGTATTGGCACGGTTTGCCGGTCCTCGACTTGGTCTTGGTTCTAACAACACCGATGCCAATATTCTCCCAACACCGGCTTCCTATAGGGCATTATCACTTACATGTACACCACAAAATCTGTCTAATAAAATACAGTATGTTCATCATTTTAGTCTGGATTTAGTTGGATGTTCCATCTATTTATTTTAGGTTTTAGCATTCGGCTGTGTTAGTGTCTAATTATTGCAGAGRAGGTGAGAAAAGTATGATGTAACTCTGCAGTAATCAAAGGATTGTATAAGTAAGTGTCGCCCCGAGAGGAGTTAATGAGGATGTTTCAGCATGGCTGTAAGGCATTGAGACTAACAAGCATTCCACTCATACTGGGAGTTAGTTGCTACATTACATGATGTGGTTTAATGCGAGTGGGGCTCTGTCTATCGTACATTGTGACCATTAGCTGCAGTCTAGAGATTTGTAGTGTATTTATAACCCATAAAGCTTGGGTCTCCTCAGAGTACACTGAATGACAATTGTGTCTTTGATGTCCCAGGGAAGTTCTCTGAGTTTATCTCCTCCTAGGAGACTGTTACCAACACAAACCCAAGCCAGCTTCTGTCTATCTGTCTGTACAGTAAAGTAAGTGTTTTTTTTGTGTGTGTGTTAGTCTGTATGTGGAGTCAAGTTATCTTTGTGCATGCTTGTGTCTGTGTGTGCACTCCCACTAAGTGGTCAAAGTGGCCATGGTAACCCCTCCTGCATGGACTCATCTACTGGTGGTGATGACATGTGTTGGCGACACTTGTTATCATGAGAGAGAGGGAGAGAGAGAGAGAGACCAAACAAACAACACAAAGAGTTATCTATCCAAAACTGAATGTATGGGTAAGCCACTTCTTCAATCTTTCTGGCCCTATAAGAAAGAACATACAGCAAAAACATATACATGATCAAATACAAATCTTAGAATCAAATATTAAAGACTATCAGAACCCACTGGACTCTCCAATTTATATTGAATGAAATACAGGACAAAATACAAACCCTCCAACCCAAAAAGGCCTGTGGTGTTGATGGTATCCTCAATGAAATGATAAAATATACAGACCACAAATTCCAATTGGCTATACTTAAACTCTTAAATATCGTCCTTAGCTCTGGCATCTTCCACAATATTTGTAACCAAGGACTGGTCACCCCAAGCCACAAAAGTGGAGACATTTGACCCCAATAACTACCGTGGGTTATGCGTCAACAACAACCGTGGGAAAATCCTCTGCATTATTATTATTAACAGCAGACTCGTACATTTCCTCCATGAAAACAATGTACTGAGAAAATGTCAAATTGCCTTTTTACCAAATTACCGTACAACAGACCACATATTCACCCTGCACACTCTGAACAAAGGCAACGTTGATTTCAAAAAAGCTTTTGACTCAATTTGGCATGAGGGTCTGCTATACAAATTGATGGAAAGTGGTGTTGGGGGGGAAACATACAAGATTATAAAATCCATGTACACAAACAAGTGTGCAGTTAAAATTGCCAACAAACACACACATTTTCTTTCCACAGGGCCGTGGGGTGAGACAGGGATGCAGCTTAAGCCCCACCTCTTCAACATACAGTTGAAGTCGGAAGTTTACATACACTTAGGTTGGAGTCATTAAAAATCGTTTTTCAACCACTCCACAAATTTCTTGTTAACAAACTATAGTTTTGGCAAGTCGGTTAGGACATTTACTTTGTGCATGACACAAGTCATTTTTCCAACAATTGTTTACAGACAGATTATTTCACTTATAATTCACTGTATCACAATTAGAGATCCACCGATTTGATTAGGGCCAATATCAAGTTTTCATAACAATCTGCATTTTTGGACACGTTTATGGCCGATTTACATTGGCAGGCTGACTATATGTTACGCGAGTGCAGCAAGGAGCCAAGGTMAGTTGCTAGCTAGCATTAAACTTATCTTATAAAAAACAATCAATCTTAACATAATCACCAGTTAACTACACATGGTTGATGATATTACTAGTTTATCTAGCTTGTCCTGCGTTGCATACAATCAATGCGGTGCCTGTTAATTTATCATTGAATCACAGCCTACTTCGCCAAACGGGTGATGATTTAACAAGTGCATTCGYGAAAAAAGCACTGTCGTTGCACCAATGTGTACTTAACCATAAACATCRATGCCTTTCTTAAAATCAATACAGTATATATTTTTAAACCTGCATATTTAGTTAATATTGCCTGCTAACATGAATTTCTTTTAAATAGGGAAATTGTGTCACTTCTCTTGCAATCTGTGCAAGCAGAGTCAGGGTATATGCAGCAGTTTGGGCCGCCTGGCTCGTTGCTAACTGTGTGAAGACCATTTCTTCCTAACAAAGACCGTAATTTATTTGCCAGAATTGTACATAATTATGACATAACATTGAAGGTTGTGCAATGTAACAGCAATATTTAGTCTTAGGGATGCCACCCGTTAGATAAAATACGGAACGGTTCCGTGTTTCACTGAAAGAATAAACGATTTGTTTTCAAAATGATAGTTTCCGGATTTTACCATATTAATGACCTAAGGCTCGTATTTCTGTGTGTTATTATATTATAATTAAGTCTATGATTTGATAGAGCAGTCTGACTGAGTGGGGATAGGAAGCAGCAAGCTCATAAGCATTCATTCAAACAGCACTTTCCTGCATTTGCCAGCAGCTCTTCGCTGTGCTTCAAACATTGCGCTGTTTCTGACTATCAACTCACGAGATTAGGTTGGCATACTATAGTGCCTAATAAGAACATCCAATAATCAAAGGTATATGAAATACAAATGGTATAGAGTAGAGTAGTCCTATAATTCCTATAATAACTACAATCTAAAACGTCTTACCTGGGAATATTGAAGACTCGTGTTAAAAGGAACCACCAGCTTTCATATGTTCTCATGTTCTGAGCAAGGAACTTAAACGTTAGCTTTTTTACATGGCAAATATTGCACTTTTACTTTCTTCTCCGACACTTTCTTTTTGCATTATTTAAACCAAATTGAACATGTTTCATTATTTATTTGAGACTAAATTGATTATATTAAGTTCAAATAAGTGTTCATTCAGTATTGTTGTAATTGGCATTATTACAAATTATTTATATATATAAAAAAATCGGCCTATTTTAATCGGTATCATCTTTTTTTGGTCAATAATTGATATCGGCGTTGAAAAGTCATAATCGGTCGACCTCTAATCACAATTCCAGTGGGTCAGAAGTTTACATACACTAAGTTGACTGTGCCTTTTAAACAGCTTGGAAAATTCCAGAAAATGATGTCATGGCTTAGAAGTTTCTGATAGGCTATTTGACATAATTTGAGCCATTTGGAGGTGTATCTGTGAATGCATTTCAAGGCCTACCTTCAAACTCAGTGCCTCTTTGCTTGACATCATGGGAAAATCAAAAGAAATTAGCCAAGACCTCAAACAAATTGTAGACCTCCACAAGTCTGGTTCATCCTTGGGAGCAATTTCCAAATGCCTGAAGGCACCACGTTCATCTGTACAAACAATAGTACGCAAGTATAAACACCATGGGACCATGCAGCCGTCATACCGCTCAGGAAGGAGACGATTTCTGTCTCTTAGAGATTAACGTACTTTGGTGCGAAAAGTTTTAATCAATCCCAGAACAACAGCAAAGGACCTTGTGAACATGTTGGAGGAAACGGGTACAAAAGTATCTATATCCACAGTAAAGCGAGTCCTATATCGACATAACCTGAAAGGCCGCTCAGCAAGGAAGAAGCCACTGCTCCAAAACCACCATTAAAAATAGCCAGACTATGGTTTGCAACTGCACACGGGGAAAGAGATCGTACTTTCTGCCCATAATGACCATCGTTATGTTTGGAGGAAAAAGGGGGAGCCTTGCAAGCTGAAGAACACCATCCCAACCGTGAAGCACRGGGGTGGCAGCATCATGTTGTGGGGGTGCTTTGCTGCAGGAGGGACTGGTGCACTTCACAAAATAGATGGCATCATAAGAAAGGAAAATTGTGGATATATTGAAGCAATATCTCAAGACATCAGTCAGGAAGTTAAAGCTTGGTCACAAATGGGTCTTCCAAATGGACAATGACCCCAAGCGTACTTCCAAAATGGCTTAAGGACAACAATGTCAAGGTATTGGAGTGTCCATCACAAAGCCYTGACCTCAATCCAATAGAAAATTTGTGGTCAGAACTGAAAAAGTGTGTGTGACCAAGGAGGCATACAAACCTGACTCAGTTACACCAGCTCTGTCAAGGAATGGGCCAAAAGTCACCCAACTTATTGTGGGACGCTTGTGGAAGGCTACCCGACATGTTTGACCCAAGTTAAACAATTTAAAGGCAATGCTACCAAATACTAATTGAGTGTATGTAGACTTCTGACCCACTGGGAATTTGATGAAAGAAATAAAAGCTGAAATCATTCTCTCTACAATTTTTCTGACTTCTCACATTCTTAAAATAAAGTGGTGATCCTAACTGACCTAAAACAGGGAATTTGTACAAGTATTAAATGTCAGGAAATGTGAAAAACTGAGTTTAAATGTATTTGGCTAAGGTGTATGTAAACTTCCGACTTCAACTGTATATCAACGAATTGGCGAGGGCACTAGAACAGTCTGCAGCACCTGGCCTCACCCTAGAATCTGAAGTCAAATGTCTACTGTTTGCTGATTATCTGGTTCTTCTGTCCCCAACCAAGGAGGGCCCACAGCAGCACCTAGATCTTCTGCACAGATCTGTCAGACCTGGGCCCTGACAGTAAATCTCAGTAAGACAAAAATACTGGTGTTCCAAAAAAGGCCCAATTGCCAGGACCACAAATAACAATTCCATCAAATTCCATCTAGACACCGTTGCCCTAGAGCACACAAAAAACTATACATACCTCGGCCTAAACATCTGCACCACACGTAACTTCCACAAAGGGACTTCTATGCCATCAAAAGGAACATAAAATTCGACATACCGATTAGGATCTGGCTAAAAATCCTTGAATCTGTTATAGAACCCATTGCCCTTTATGGTTGTGAGGTCTGGGGTCCGCTCACCAACCAAGAATTCACAAAGTGGGACAAACACCAAATTRAGAATCTGCATGCAGAATTCTGCAAAAAATATCCTCTGTGTACAACGTAAAACACCAAGTAATGCATGCAGAACAGAATTAGGCCGATACCCGCTAATTCTCAAAATCCTGAAAAGAGACGTTAAATTCTACTATTACGATTCCTGAACTTCACATAACAAAGCCATCACATACAGAGAGATGAACCTGTAGAAGAGTCCCCTAATCAAGCTGGTCCAGGGGTTCTGTTCACAAACACAAACAGACCCCACAGAGCACCAGGACAGCAACACGATTAGATCCAACCAAATCATGAGAAAACAAAAGGATAATTACTCGACACATTGGAAAGAATTAACAAAAAAACTGAGCAAAGTAGAATGCTATTTGGCCCTAAACAGAGAGTAAACAGTGGCAGAATACCTGACCACTGTGACTGACCCAAACTTAAGGAAAGCTTTGACTATATACAGACTCAGTGAGCATAGCCTTGCTATTGAGAAARGCAGACCTGGCTCTCGAGAAGACAGGCTATGTGCACACTGCCCACAAAATTAGGTGTTAACTGAGCTGCACTTCCTAACCTTCTGCCAAATGTATGTCCATATTAGAGACACATATTTCCCTCATATTTCAGACCCACAAAGAATTTGAAAACAAATCCAATTTTGATAAACTCCCATATTTACTGGGTGAAATACCACAGTGTGCCATCACAGCAGCAAGATTTGTGACCTGTTGCCACAAGAAAAGGGCAACCAGTGAAGAACAAACACCATTGTAAATACAACCCATATTTATGTTTATTCATTTTCCCTTTCCCTATTTGCACATAATATAACATTTGAAATATCTTTTATTCTTTTGGAACTTTTGTTAGTGTAATGTTTACTGTTAATTTTTATTTATTTCACTTTTGTTTATTATATACTTCACTTGCTTTGGAAATGTGAACATATGTTTCCAATGCCATTAAAGCCCTTAAATTGAATTTAGAGGCATAGAGAGGGGTGTTGGCATGCTCCTGTGATGGCTGTGGGCTATAGTGGCTCCCTCAAAGTTTTTGAATAGGATTCATTTAAAGACTGTAGCCCAATTCCATTTCTCCTCTCTTCTTTATGAAACACATTTGCTCACTTACCCTTACAGATTGGAAAGCATTGTATTACCGTGTTTTATTTGTGGGTTTTCTACACCAATCCAATGTTTGCCAATCCTTGAGGGTGAGGGAATGAGTGCACTCACTTCAGGAAGAATTGGCTTGTGTGTCATGTAAGGCTTCAACCAGTGCTGTGACCTGATGTAGCCTGTATTCCAACAGTAAGTGCATTGTTGTTGTAGAATAATATATGGTAGTCAGGAGAGATGTAGCCTGCTTGTCTAACGCTACTGTGACCCCAAAACTGATTTAATTATTATACTCTCATTTCCATTCTGTCTCTACCTTGGCATGACCTATTTATTTATGGGCTTATTATATATTTTTTTCAGATGTTAAAATTAACAAGAGACGGTTTCTTCCTATTGTTTTTAACATTAGCCAAATACCTAAAACCGCTGTATACCCTCTGTGGGAGATACTGTACTTCCTTTTTTCTCCCCAAACGTCGAGTTGGGAAGTGCTTATTTAAGAATTCCTTGGGGAGGTATCGTGTGTCTGCCGGATGGCCTCCGGTGTAGGATGGTGTTACCCTGAGACAGACACTGATCTTAGGTCAGTTTCACATTTCCCCTTCTTAATGGTTATGGTTAGGATTTGAAGAAGGTGAGCTGATCCTAGATTTCTGCTGAAGGGGAACTTCTGCACTCCCCACTTCTGTGTCATTTTTTGGAGAGTTCTTCCTCAGAGAAAATAATAGTAAAAAGTAAATGGTGTGTTGTGAGGGATGCAGCGTTGTTGCTCTGAGAGACGGTGGAGATAATCCTCCTTACTTTAGCCTGCTGCTGGCTGAGGGCCAGACTAGCCCTGGCCACCAGGCCTCACTGCCGAGGTATGCATACCATTTCCTCCCAATGTAAGCAGAAGCACTTTACACACACTCCCTCACCTAAGTGCACACACACATTCACGCACGCACACACGTATGTAGGCAAACACACACCACACAAGTGCACACATCTGCAAGCATGGCGCACACACACAGTTAGAGACACACAGACTCTAATGTGTGCAAGGGCATTCATTTGACACACACTCATGCACTTACACAAACATACACCCATGTCATAATCTCCCGGGTGGCGCAGTGGTCTAGGGCACTGCATCGCAGTGCTAGCTGCGCCACCAGAGTCTCTGGGTTCGCGCCCAGGCTGGGCTGGGTTCGCGCCCATGCTCTGTCGCAGCCGGCCGCAACCGGGAGATCCGTGGGGCGACGCACAATTGGCATAGCGTCGTCCGGGTTAGGGAGGGTTTGGCCGGTAGGGAGGGTTTGGCCGGTAGGGATATCCTTGTCTCAGTATGTAAAAATGTAATAAAATGTATGCACTCTACTGTAAGTCGCTCTGGATAAGAGCGTCTGCTAAATGACTAAAATGTAAAATGTAAATGTCATACATTATGCCCATGTTCGCTGCAGCTCAGCAAACCATACACGCTCTGGTCCTGAAACGGCTGGGCTACTACATCTCAAAGTGACCATGTTAGAACTCCTTTTCCTCCTCTTCCATAACTGCTAAGAACTTCAGCCAGGCGTGATTGCAGGGTTGTGTGTTTTGGAACAAATTAGGTGTGGGATTGTTGTGTTGACAGACACATCTTTATTCCATTTAAGTTGCAGACTAAACTACATTCCATCATGTGACAAACCCATCTCATACTGTTCAGTTTTCCTTTACTCAGTGAATGGTCTGTGCTGTGTAGACCTAGGTCTGTAGCAGTTCAAAATGTTGTTGTTGCCTGAGATGACCCATCCATTCCTCTCGTGAACACAGTTATAATGTCCAACTTTGTTGCAGTATATTAAGCTAGCTCCATTCCACAATGATCTCTCTCAAAACTCTCATTACCGTCTCCTAAGGAGAAACGTGTTCTCTACATCAGGACAGACTCTGTTTCTAACGTAATTGACAATGAACAAGATTAGAAACTTTTTGTTCCACCTAAAATACCAGAGAAGGGCCAGAGCCTTCTCTTTGTGTGCTTTTTTTTAATAGAAGTTATTAAGTGCCATTTTTAAAACATTTGTTGGTGAACAACAATGTGAGAGCATGTGGAAGACATTAGTGGGATCAGTGTCCGTGGCTGGTTTTGTCTGTTTCACTCTCCTCCCTTCATCCTGCTTTCTTCCTAGTCACAGCTAAAGTTGTTTACATGGATGTGTACTAGGTCATTAAGCAGCTCTTCACAGGCTCAAACCAGACATTTAGAATACAGGGCCTAGCTACCAGGTGTGTTGTGGTAATGTCTTCAGCATATGATTTTCACCTGGCAGTGAGGTAAAGGAGAGGTTAGGCAAGGGAAGGAAGCTATTGAATAGCTTCAAGACTCATCCATTGCCTGAGAATAAAACAAATATGGATACCGCCTAACCCTAGTATACACATTAGTTGTTACTAAGGCACAATAGGGTAAATCCATTTGAATTTAATCACTTTTTGACAGCACCCTTTTTGATTTGAACAAAACCTTCCATACATATTTTCCCACTGTAGTACTGCTCAGAAAGTGACTTTCTGGACCTGAATGCCATAACATTCAAGAGATAAAGGTTACATTTAATCAAAGTCTACTAGAGGACAATTTATTTTTAACTAAGACAAAATAATTTATAACTGAATTTTTCCAGTACAATATACAGTGCATTTGGAAAGTATTCTGACCCCTTGAGTTTTTTCACATTTTGTTACGTTACAGCCTCATTCTAAAATGTATTAAATCGTTTTTTCCCCTCATCAATCTACACCCAATACCCCATGATAAAAACGTAAAAACAGGTTTCTTGAAATGTTTGCAAATATATTAAAAATACAAAACTAATATGACATTTACATAAGTATTCCGACCCTTTAATCAGCTCTGGCTGGGCTTCTCAAGGACATGAACCCTTTCATACGTGTGATAGTTCTACAGTGGTCCCTGAAGCGTATGATCACACCCGTGTGATTAGAACACTTATTTAAAATGCTTATTTAGAACGGACAGTTTCAAATGACGCAACAATCATCAATTGAGCTGGCCACACTTTTTTCAGAAACTATTTACACAAACACGGTCCTTACAAAGTTAAGTCCAGAATGTGAGCAGTTTATTTTTGGATGCGATGTTCACAGAAGTATCTATAGCATAACACAATCATCTAAACCGAAAAAAATGTAGGCTACATTTGTTCTAGCGCTAACTGAGGAAAGATTGACACAACCAAAGCGGTCATATTTTCTAACTCTCGGCTGACATAAACTACAATATGAATTAGCTAATAGCAATTACTATGTATAATTAATCACATCACGGGTGAGCTCACCATTGATCGAAATAGAGTAAAACACTTTCTAGAAATCGAAAGTAATCCGACGATGATTAGTTTCAGCGTGCAGCCATGCTTTTTTTCCTCACAGAAACCAAAGATAATAAGAGAAGACAAGATGAGTTTGGTCTGTTTATAGTATGCATGTTGAAGGGTGTGTCATCTACCATCGTTCACATCCCACCATTCACTTCCTGAAGTTCTCAAAAAATTTGTGAACCCTTACTCTCCTCATTTTGTTATAGCATCTTTGGTCTGACAGAAGATCATGTGAAACCCAGAATGCATTGTATGTCAACAAATATGGCTCCACACATAGCTGGAACTAGCTTAGCTCATAATAATCAGTACAACCTTCAAAAAAGTATTTTACACACATACAGTCGTGGCCAAAAGTTTTGAGAATGACACAAATATAAATTTTCACAAAGTCTTCTGCCTCAGTTTGTATGATGTCAATTTGCATATACTCCAGAATGTTATGAAGTGATCAGATGAATTGCAATTAATTGCTAAATCCCTCTTTGCCATGCAAATGAACTGAATCCCTCAAAAACATTTCCACTGCATTTCAGCCCTGCCACAAAAGGACCAGCTGACTTCATGTCAGTGATTCTCTCGTTAACTTCTTATGGCTGAAGGGGCAGTATTGAGTAGCTTGGATGAAAGGTGCCCATTGTAAACGGCCAGCTCCTCAGTCTCAGTTGCTAATATATGCATATCATATTATTTTCTGGGGGTGCCATATTTTCAACCAAGCTCTTATTGAATATAAAGAGAGATATGGATGGGTTTTCACTTCCTACGGCTTCCACTAGATGTCAACAGTCAATAGAACTTAGTCTGATGACTAATTTGAAGGGGATTCGAAGGAGACAGGAATGAGTAATCACTGCCATGAGGTGCCCACGCATTGAACTGGCGCGTTCACGTGAGAATGAGCTCCGTTCTGAAGTCGATTTAATTCTCCGGTTGGAACGTTATTCAAGATGTATGTTAACAACATTCTAAAGATTGATTTAGTACATCGTTTGACATGTTTCTACTGACTGTAACGGAACGTTTGGACATTTCGTCACGTTATAGTGGTCGCGCTTTGAGACATTGGTTAGGGTATTTGGTAAACAATTCGAAAGTAGCTAATTTGACATAAATAACGGACATGAACGAACAAATCAAGCATTTATTGTGGACCTGGGATTCCTAGGACTGCATTCTGATGAATTCATCAAAGGTAAGGAAACATTTATCATGTATTTTCTGGTTTCTATTGAGTCCAACATGGTGGCTAATCATCTGAGCTCCGTCTCAGATTATTGCATGGTTTATATTTCCGTAAAGTTTTTTTGGAATCTGACACAGCGGTTGCATTAAGGAGAGGTATATCTATAATTCTATGTGTATTACTTGTATTATCATTTATATTTATGTTGAGTATTTCTGTTGAAACGATGTGGCTATGCAAAGTCACTTGATGTTTTTGCAACTAGTGAATCTAACGCCTCAATGTAAACTCAGATTTCTTTATATAAATATGAAATTAATCAAACAAAACATGCATGTATTGTGTAACATGAAGTCCTATGAGTGTCATCTGATGAAAATAATCGAAGGTTAGTGATTCATTTTATCTCTATTCTGGTTTTTGTGAAAGCTATCTTTAGCTGGAAAAAATGGCTGTGGTTATTGTGGTTTTGTGGTGACCTAACATAATCGTTTGTAGTGCTTTCGCTGAAAAGCCTATTTGAAATCGGACACTTGGTGGGATTAACAACAAGATTACCTTTAAAATGATATAAGACACATGAATGTCTGAGGAATTTTAATTATGAGATTTCTGGTTTTTGAATTTGGCGCCCTGCACTTCGACTGGCTGTTGTCATATCGATCCCGTTAACGGGACTGCAGCCATAAGAAGTTTTAACTTCTCTAGGATAGGGGCAGCATTCGGAATTTTGGATGAAAAGCATGCCCAAATTAAACTGCCTGCTACTCATGCCCAGAACCTAAGATATGCATATTATTAGTAGATTTGGATAGAAAACACTCTGACGTTTCTAAAACTGTTTGAATCATGTCCGTGACTATAACATAACTTATTTGGCAGGCGAAACCCCGAGGACAAACACATTTTTTGAGGTCTCTCTTTTCAATGGGTTTTAATTGGGAATCCAAATTTCTAAGGGACCTTCTTGCAGTTCCTATCGCTTCCACTGGATGTCAACAGTCTTTAGAAATTGGTTGAGGTTTTTCCTTTGAGAAATGAAGAAGTAGCACTGTTCAGAATGAGGCTCGAGGGAAGTGTACTCTGTTACGAGGCGCGTGACCTGAAAGCTAGCTACACTTTGTTTTCCTCCGGTATTGAACACAGATCATCCCTTCAATTTTATCGATTATTTACGTAAAAAAATACCTAAAGTTGTATTACAAAAGTAGTTTGAAATGTTTGGACAAAGCTTACAGGTAACTTTTGTAGTCATGTTGCGCGAGTTGGAACCGGTGTTTTTCTGGATCAAACGCGCAAAATAAATTGACATTTTGGATATATATCGACAGAATTAATCGAACAAAAGGACAATTTGTGATGTTTATGGGACATATTCATATTGGAGTGCCAACAGATGAAGCTCGTCAAAAGTAAGGAATGAATTATGTCTTTATTTCTGCGTTTTGTGTCGCGCCTGGGGGGTTGAAATATGATGGTCTGTGTTTGTTTGCTTGGGTGCTATCCTCAGATAATAGCATCGTTTGCTTTCGCCGTAAAGCATTTTTKAAATCTGACACGTTGGCTGGATTCACAACAAGTGTAACTTTATTGTGGTATAATGAATGTGTGATTTTATGAAAGTTACATTTTTATAGTAATTTATTTGAATTTGGCGCTCTGCATTTTCACTGGATGTTGGCCAGTTGGGACGCTAGCATCCCACATATCCCAGAGAGGTTAACACAGGTGTGAATGTTGACGAGGACAAGGCTGGAGATCACTCTGTCATGCTGATTGAGTTCAAATAACAGACTGGAAGCTTCAAAAGGAGGGTGGTGCTTGGAATCATTGTTCTTCCTCTGTCAATCATGGTTACCTGCAAGGAAACACGTGCCGTCATCATTGCTATGCACAAAAGGACTTCACAGGCAAGGATATTGCTGCCAGTAAGATTGCACCTAAATCAACCATTTATCGGATCATCAAGAATTTCAAGGAGCGCGGTTCAATTGTTGTGAAGAAGGCTTCAGGGCGCCCAAGAAAGTCTAGCAAGCGCCAGGACCGTCTCCTAAAGTTGATTCAGCTGCGGGATCGGGGCACCACCAGTACAGAGCTTGCTCAGGAATGGCAGCAGGCAGGTGAGAGTGCATCTGCACGCACAGTGAGGCAAAGACTTTTGGAGGATGGCCTGGTGTCAAGAAGGGCAGCAAAGAAGCCACTTCTCTCCAGGAAAAACATCAGGGACAGACTGATATTCTGCAAAAGTTACAGGGATTGGACTGCTGAGAACTGGGGTAAAGTCATTTTCTCTGAATCCCCTTTCCGATTGTTTGGGGTATCCGGAAAAAAGCTTGTCCGGAGAAGACAAGGTGAGTGCTACCATCAGTCCTGTGTCATGCCAACAGTAAAGCATCCTGAGAACATTCATGTGTGGGGTTGCTTCTCAGCCAAGGGAGTTGGCTCACTCAGAATTTTGCCTAAGAACACAGCCATGAATAAAGAATGGTACCAACACATCCTCTGAGAGCAACTTCTCCCAATCATCCAGGAACAGTTTGGTGACGAACAATGCCTTTTCCAGCATGATGGAGCACCTTGCCATAAGGCAAAAGTGATAACTAAGTGGCTCGGGGAACAAAACATCGATATTTTGGGTCCATGGCCAGGAAACTCCCCACACCTTAATCCCATTGAGAACTTGTGGTCAATCCTCAAGAGGCGGGTGGACAAACAAAACCCCACAAATTCTGACAATCTCCACGCATTGATTATGCAAGAATGGGCTGCCATCAGTCAGGATGTGGCCCAGAAGTTAATTGACAGCATGCCAGGGCGGATTGCAGAGGTCTTGAAATAGAAGGGTCACCACTGCAAATATTGACTCTTTGCATCAACTTCATGTAATTGTAAATAAAAGCCTTTGACACTTATGAAAYGCTTGTAATTATACTTCAGTATTCCATAGTAACATCTGACAAAAATATCTAAAAACACTGAAGCAGCAAACTTTGTGGAAATTAATATTTCTCATTCTCAATTTTTGCCCACGACTGTACTATGTGCCCATTTACAATCTATGCAAGAATCCTGATGCATGATTCATCACCGGAAATTGAAAAACGTGAATAAAACAGTAAATTTATCAATAATTACCACAAAACATTTTCTGATAGTGATTTATTGATACAAATGGTGCGTGCAGGCAGTCAATCACGTAACCTCTCACTCCCACTCTGAGCCATTCAGTGTTGTTGTTTATGTATGTAGCTAGTGAGCTAAGCTGTAGCATTAGCAATGTCTTTCAAAAGGAGACAACTCACAAATGTGGAAATTCTGGAGATGAAATTTTTTTCTGACAATGAGTCAGTCAGGAATCAGATTCTGACAGTGAGGCGCTGCCCCCCAGCCATTGAGAACCCTGAATCGGGGGACCCCTTGTCCACTGACAAAGTCCTAGTCCCCTTTGAAGATGGTGGTGATGGAGGCAGACCGACAGTGGATGAAGTACAGGAGTTCTGTGGTAGCTGGAAGGCTGCCAGCCATTTCACCCCTCCTGGCCCTGCTGTTTGCTTTGATGAGTCCCAGTCTGGAGTGCAACTGCCCTTGCCATTTCCATCTGAGGCAGAGTGCTTCAAGTTGTTTCTGACAGAGGAGCTGGTGGGAGACATAGCAGAGACCTATTGCTATACCTTGGAGCTACAGGAGAAGAGAGAGCCAGGAGTGGGGGGGGACCACAATTAGTGAAATGTATACCACCTTGGTGACAGTCCTTCTCATGAGGATAGTAAAGAAGAACTTCCTAAGGATCTGTGCTCCAGTATTCTCTATGTTTGCAACTCCTTCCTTTGCGACTCCCTTCTTTGCCACCCTCTTTTCCCAAGATGGCTTCCTAGTTCTGCTGCGATGACTGCATTTCATCAACAATGCTACTGCCATCCTAAAATGACCCGTTATACAAAATAAGAAATGTCAACAGCTGGCAGTAAAGTGGCATGACAAACGAGACATCCATGTCCTCTCCGCTGTCCATACAGCAACCATGTTAGCGACAGGGAAGGTGGACCACCTGATGGGAGAGAGAGAAATCAAACCAGACTGCGTGCTTGACTATAACCTCAAAATGGGGGCAGTGGATAAGGCGGACATCATAAACAGCTTTGTGGAATCCACTCAGAAAACGACCAAGTGGTATAAGAAGATATTTTTCAAGGGTATCTTCAAAATACAACAAGCCAATACTTCTGATGCAATTAGCATTGTTTTACAGAGCCAATAGAATAATGTACTTAGCTACATAAGCACGATTGMATATAACACCACCATAAAGGTTATGAAATGASTAACGTTACCTCGTGTGTCCGCGGTTATAAGGAATATACACAAATATATTATGCTCCATACACACAGTGAGCTACAGTAGAAACGGTATAACACGACATACAGAAACTATTGTAACGTAATAAGACTTACACTTACTTTGAAAGAAAGGCGGTCTGGATTTGAACATGGGTGTCTGTAGTGACGCCTCTAGCACTGAGATGCTGTGCCTTAGACAGCTGCGCCACTTGGGAGGCATAAGGCCAGGGTACCTTCAAAATACAATACATGCTGATACTTCTCTGATGCAATTAACATTGTTTTCCATAGCTAATAGAAGAATGTAGCTAGCTACCTAAGCATTGAGAATAACACCGTAAAGGTTATGAAATGAGTAACGTTACCTCGTGTGTCCGCGGTTATAAGGAATATACGCAAAAATATTATGCTACAGTAGAAACGACATAACACGACATGCAGAAACTAATATAACATAATAAGGCACTTACTTTGATAGAAACGCACACATTTCCAAAGTTATTATTGGTAACAAAAACAACTTTGACTGCGATGCAGGCAACAGACGGAAAATGTGAACACGCGTGTGCAGGACGGGAGATGAGCAAATGTCTGCAGACTTGAACTGCACAAATAATTGGGAAGTGTTTGGGGTATTTTGTCCAGGGCAGAAATGTCCAAAAATTTCATTGGTCCACAAAAGTAAAAATGACTAGTTTTATGTGAATGAATGAGGCGGAACACACCTCAAATCAAACTGTTCTTAAAAAATAAAAAACTTGTTAGAAAATAATTTGAAATTGACAAGTTGAAAACAGCCTATAAATAAAAACAGGCTGCGTGCTTTGGTTTGAGGGCAGCGCGGATGAAATGTACTGTTGCGTAACAATCACATTCTGGAATGGAGAGAACGTTCTAACATCACGTGCATAAAAAAACTCACGCTGGGGCGACCGTTAGAGATATTTGGAACTCACGCATGAAAAGGTTAAGAGACTTGTTCTGAAGCTACCCCTGCGTTGTCTTGGCTGTGCGCCTAGGGTCGTTGTCCTGTTGGAAGGTGAACCTTCGCCCCAGTGTGAGGTCCATAGCGCTCTGGAGTAGGTTTTCATCTAGGATCTCTCTGTACTTTGCTCCGTTCATCTTTCCTTCGATCTTGTCTAGTCTCCTAGTCCCTTGATGCTGCCATCACTATGCTTCACCGTAGGGATGGTGCCAGGTTTCCTACAGACATGATGTTTGGCATTCAGGCCAAAGAGTTCAATCTTGGTTTCATCAGACCAGAGAATCTTGTCTTTAGGTGCCTTTTGGCAAACTCCAAGCGGGCTGTCATGTGCCTTTTACTGAGGAGTGGCTTCTGTCTGGCCACTCTACCATGAAGGCCTGATTGGTGGAATGCTGACGATATGGTTGTCCTTCTGGAAGGGTCTCCCATCACCACAGAGGAACTCTGGAGCTCTGTCAGTGACCTTTGGCCTCATGGCTTGGTTTTTGCTCTGACATGCACTGTCAACTGTGGAACCTTTTATATAGACCGGTGTGTGCCTTTCCAATCAATCGAATTTACCCCAGGTGGACGCCAATCAATTTGTAGAAACATCTCATGGATGATCAATGGAAACAGGATGCACCTGAGCTATGCAAACATTTATAAAAATCTGTTTTCGCTTTGTCATTATGGGGAATTGTGTGGATTGAATACTTTTTAGAATAAGGCTTTAACATAACAAAATGTGGAAAAATGCAATGGGTCTGAATACTTTCTGAATGCACTGTAGGTTCAGAAAATCCCCTTATTGTTTGGGATACCTTTTAAATGTACTTTCAGAGATCTTTAAATATTCATCAATAATAAAAAAGGAGTTTGTCTAAAGAGACAGGACTAACAATTGAAATAAATAAACTAATAGTACAGGTAGATCGCAATAAAAATAATACTACAGAGATACAAAATAAGTTAAAGAAAAAACTAAAAGAACTGGAGGAACTGTTTCAAGAACGATCTAATGTATTCTATTGCAAAAATAAAGTGAACTGTATGGAATATTGAGAAAAATGCAGCAAATTCTTCCTCAATCTCCAACACAGGAACATAAAAAATAATTTGCACAAACCCATTACTAAAGATGGAGTCATCTATGATTCTCTGAATTATATTTTAAAAGAGGAAGCTAAAAATTTTAAGCAGATGTTTTCACCCTCTGAATCAAAACAAATCAACAAAAGAAATGTCACAGGTGCCAAATATAGACCTTACAGTGAAATGCTTACTTACAAGCCCTTACCCAACAATGCAGTTTTAAGAAAAATAAGTGTTAAGTAAAAAAAATATATGTAATAAATAAAAGTAACAAATAATTAAAGGGCAGCAGTAAAGTAACAATAGCGAGGCTAGATACAGGGGCTACCGGTACAGAGTCAATGTGCGGGGGCACCGGTTAGTCGAGGTAATATGTCAATTTAGGTAGAGTTAAAGTGACTATGCATAAATAGACAGAGAATAGCAGCAGTGTACAATAGGGAGGGGGGGGGCAATGCAAATGGTCTGGGTAACCATTTGATTAGCTGTTCAGGAGTTTTATAAGCCATAAAACTGAAGCTGTTAAGAATCCTTTTGGACCTAGACTTTGCACTCCGGTACCGCTTGCCGTGCGGTAGCAGAGAGAAGAGTCTATGAACAATTTTTAGGGCCTTCCTCTGACACCATCTGGTATAGAGGTCCTGGATGGCAGGAAGCTTGGCCCCAGTGATGTACTGGGCCGTTCGCACTACCCTCTAGTGCCTTGCGGTCAGAGGCCAAGCAGTTGCCATACCAGGCAGTGATGCAACAAGTCAGGATGCTCTCTGGTGCAGCTGTAGAACCTTTTGAGGACTTGAGGGGTAATCGGTTTTGTCGACTGTCTTGGTGTGCTTGGACCGTAATAGTTTGTTGGTGATGTGGACACCAAGGAACTTGAAGCTCTCTACCTGCTCCACCACAGCCCCGTCGGTGGTGGCAGAAACAAAATAAGTTTAAAAAAAACAAAAAAAATGCACAATTGGTTAGGGGATCGTAAAATGCCAGCCATCCTCTCCGGCGCCATTCTTGTTGATGACAATTACTGTAAGGAATTCTTTCCAAATAATTCCAAATATTGAAAATTAACAAATCAGAAATAGAATTGTGGTCAGATTTTCCAAATGGAGGGCAAGGGAGAGCTTTGTATTAGTCTCTGTGTGTGGAGCAAAGGTGGTCTAGAGTTGGAAAAAAAGTATATATATATATATATATATATATATATATATAATTTATTTTTTCGCCACTGGTTACACATGTGACATGTTGGTAGAAATTAGGTAAAACGGATTTAAGTTTTCCTGCATTAAAGTCCCCGGCCGCTAGTGGTGCCGCCTCTGGATGAGCATTTTCCTGTTTGCTTATGGCCCTATACAGGTCATTGAGTGCTGTTTGTGGTGGTATATAGACAGCTACGAAAAATATAGACAAACTCTCTTGGTAAATAGTGTGGTCGACAGCTTATCATGAGATACTCTACCTCAGGCGAGCAAAACCCTCGAGACTTCTTTAGATATYGTGCACCAGCTGTTGTTTACAAATATACATAGACCATTGTCTTACCAGAGGCTACTGTTCTATCCTGCCGATACAGTGGATAACCCGCCAGCTGTATGTTATTTATGTCATCGTTCAGCAACGACTCTGTGAAACATAAGATATTACAGTTTTTAATGTCCCGTTGGTAGGTTAAGCGTGCTTGTAGTTCATCTATTTTATTATCCAATGATTGTACGTTGGCTAATAGGATCAACGGGGAAGGCAAATATCTGTGATATCTCTGTCTCTTTCTCCTGCGAATGACGGGGATGAGGCCCTTGTCAGGTGTCTGGAGTAAATCCCTCTCGTCCGACTCATTAAAGAAAAGTCTTCCTTCAATACGAAGTGAGTAATCGCTGTCCTGATACCTAGAAGTTATTTTCAGTAAGAGACGGTGGCAGAAACGTTATGTACAAAATAAGTTACAAAAACCGCAACAACAAAAAAACGCACAATTGGTTAGGGGATTGTAAAACGCCAGCCATCCTCTCCGGCGCCATTCTTGTTGATGATGATTACTGTAAGGAATTCTTTCCAAATAATACAAAATATTGAAAATTAACAAATGTACAAGATCAGTGTGAATGTCAAATTACAGAGGAATAACTTTTTGAGGCTATTAAATCCGTTGTCTGGAAAAACCCCAGGGCTTGATGGCAACCCTTTTTTAAATATACTCAAAGCTACATTAATAGCTTGTTTTAACTACCCTTATAGAAATAGTAGTCTGTCAGGTACTCAGCAGGAAGGTCTGATGTCACTATTATTAAAACAAGACCCAGATGGCAAATATAAAGATCCAGTCTATCTAAAAAGTAAAATAAAAACTGGAGGTCTCTTACAATGTTGTGATGCAAAAATACTAGCAAAATGCATAGCACTTTTTTTTTACCAGGTATTGTTCATCCTGATCAGGCAAGTTTTTTTACATGGACGATACATTGGAGATAATATACGACAACCACTAGAAATAATAGAACAACATGAAACATCTAAGAAGCCAGGCCTAGTATTTATAGTGGATTTTGGAAAGGCCTTTGATAAAGTAAGACTGGATTTTATTTATAAATGCCTGGATATTTTCCATTTCGGTGATTCTCTTATGAAATGGGTAAACGTAATGTATAGCAACCCCAGGTGTAAAATAGTGTCTATTTCTGAGTTAATTGTCAAAAGGATATAAACAAGGGTGTCCGCTGTCACCATATCTATTCGTTATGGCCATCGAAATGCTAGCTATTAAAATCAGAATATTATAAGATTAGAAATCAAAGGTGTCCATGTATGCCGATAACTCAAGTTTATGTATTAAAAGTTTTACTTGAACCCTACTTGGGTCTCAAATAGATTACTAAGAACAGCTCATCCATTGTTGAAAAATTGCCTTTTTGCCTTTGTGCAGATTGCCAAGACTAATTYTCGATTAATTGAAAATGAAACATTTTTCAAAGTATCTCTCTTTTTCAAACAAGCATTGCAGAGCTAGTTACAATTTCAATTACATCCCCCTGAAAAGAAGCAACACATTTTAATCCTGAACACAAATGTGTTTGTCTATAAAATACCTGTATTTATGGAAAAGATGTTTGAAAAGGGTATTTTGTTTTTAAATGATATTGTAAATTGGAATGGTAGAGTTATTTCTTTCATGGAGTTATCAGAATTGTATGGGAAGGTCTGCTCAATCCAAGATTACAACCAATAGCATTACCCCAAATATGGAGGAGGCTGGTGGCAGCGGGAGAAGGTAGTGAACTGGTCTGTCTGCCCAATATAAAGGATCAAAACTACCGGAGGAATACATTTAGCATAAATAGGAAAGTATACCAGTTTCATTTGAGGACCAGGATGTTGACAGCTGTGCCATACAGATTGCAAATTAGATGGGAAGAGATTTTTGATCTACCAATTCCATGGTACTGGCTGTATGAGTTGATTCAAGACTTTCAGCTGAAATGATTGTACAGAATGAAATTTAAATGTTTCTCGGTGGGGGGGAGGGGTCAGACGGTTGAGGGGCAGTTCTCTGGGAATTGTGAGGCGGCATCTTGGAGGGCTGGTGTCCTGGTGCTTGGGCCGGTGGCTGATAAGGTTACTGGTTCGCGTCCCCATTCTTGATTGACCTTGAGGGAGATCTGTCGACGTGCACTTGAGCAGAGTGTTGACCCTGGTTGATTCTGTGGGTCGCTCTGGATGGTAGTCTGTTAGATGATTGAATGTGATGTAGATAAAAAAACATTAAAATAAAAGGGAGAAAGGTGCTCAAAGTTGACCCATTTTGCATACTCCACCATTCCATGAGACATAAAAATAAATGGTTTAAATTGATATCATTACCTTGGTATATGGTGTGTATTATTTATTTATTTATTTATATATATATATATATATATATATATATATATATATATATATATATATATATATATATATATATATATATATATATATATACACACACACACATACACTGTTTGGTGCTCAAGCCTAGCTCTCTCTCTCTGTCATCTGGTGGTCAAACCAAGACTGAAAACAGTATAGACCTATCTCTGTCTCTGTGTGTCTCGCTCTCTCGCTCTCACACTCTCTCCCTCTGTGTGTGTGTGTCTAAGGCCATGTTTATTTAGGAGTGCTGTTTGATGTGGAGATCTGAGGTGTGCATGTGTCGCTGGTTTGGTTCTTTCAGTTTTCATGACAGAGGAACAGCTTGAAGCCGACACAGTTTAACACATATATTGGGTGGTAATGAGAGGGGAAGAGCAGCGTTGTCTGTCTGTGGTTGTCATGGTTTTAGTGGGATGCCTCGCAGCCTGTCTTTCCGAGCAACACATTTGAGCTCTGTTGCAGCGCTTCAGGGGCCTTTGAGCCCCGCCAAGGGGGGAAAAAATTGAGGGGAAAAACTACTTAGTGTGGTCGTCTAGCTAGCTCCACTTTGGTCTACATTACGATTCCTTGACTGAGCTCATGAATTGAGTCGGTGGGTCATAGTCCTGTTTTGTGATGCGTATACAGTATTTCCTTCTAATAAAGCTCAGAGCTCCAGCTAAGATCAGGAATGCCAAACAATGTTTCAAATCATTAAATGCTCTAGTTTACCAGGTCACCCTCTGAGCAATCTCTCCGCGCCTTTTCCCAGAGTCCGAGGGGGAATTCTGAGAAGGAGCGTACACAGAATTCCCTGATGTCTCCCACAGCTGACTGACTGACTGAGGAGCAAACTGGAGAGAACGTTCACCACAGGCTGTTTACCTGTCAGACACACAGAGAGAGAGATATTGTGTGTGTGTTTACCAGGGTTTCCGTTAGCCGTTAATTGCCAGCTTTTGAAAAATAATGCTTTTTATTAAGTGATGGAAATACCAGTGGAGGTAAATACATTTGACCGTCATGCTTATCGGTCTAATAAGTTAATTTGCATAATTTAGTGGAATTAAATTGTCCTGTGTATTTTCGTTAGTCGTCATGTATCTTATTTATCCAACACCGCTATCACATGCGCACAGCATAGCCTATTTTGATCAGGATTTCTCCTGCAGCTCCTCAGCTGGTTGCTGCTGGAGTAAAATGTGCTTTTATAAGACCATTTATTGCGCAACAATTCTAAATGCAATTGCGTGTTAACTGTTTTGGTGCATGATTAAAAAGAGCCACTTTTTATTTTTCAACTGGTAATTGAATCGCACCTCCCATTCACCATTCAAGTGCAGGCAACAGGCTATCAGTGCATCACCCACCACAATGTGAGCTGGAGGCAGCATACATTTTGAAAATGTACTTAATTGTTTGAGACCTGAGTGTTTTATTTCATATTATGATGCATGTCTTACCTTGCATCAAAGTAACCTATTGGCAAAATCTGACCATGGAAAACGTGGAAGCATTTATTTTATAAAGACCTCATAGGCGATGTGTGAGTTTTAAGTTTTGGAAAACGTACAATTTCTACCACCATTTCTACCATTCTGCGTGCCAGTTAGGATTTTCGTATGCGCATTTTTGTGGARCAGTTTCATTTAAATAATAACGTTCTCGTTTCTCAAAATCATTGTCACGTGGTTAATCATAAAATTCAGAATTAAAATGATAAAAATATAAAAGTTAAGTCAACTAATGCGAGATCACCAGCCTCATTGATACACCGTGATTTATTGGTGGCTAGAGAAACGAGTGCATGGTTGGAAAGATTGGAAAGATGTTGGAAAGATTTTTATAATAGCTTACTGTGAGGAACTATAGTTGTAATATATTATAATTCTCAATGGATGGTTAAAAAAACACTTTTCTACATTTCAGCGCAGCAGGCCAGGTACTTCTATGTGTGCTCAGGTGCACACGATTCCTCAACATTATCAGGACAGAAACCAGACACATGCTCATTGCTCACATGGASCACTCCAAACAAAAGACAATGAACAAATTGACAAATCTCATAAATTACAGTTATAAAATAAATCTGAACTTGTTTCTCACAAGTGTAGCAGATTGTTAACTCTGCAAACAACGTTTCCACTTCAAGAATGAGAATGGTAAAAGATGAATTAATACAAGCACTAACAGAAATTAATGTAACCAAATGACAGGAATTAACAGTATATTTACTACTGGTGACATATGTAATGGGGAAGTGATGAAAATTAAAGGGCAAACAATTCACACAATACAACAATGAATGTGCAAGAATTGGCCGGAGACAGCTGACCCATTCTGGAGAGAGACTTGCCACACACCCCTCCCCTTCTTGTCTCAAAATTTAATTATGCTCAAGGCACATTATCTTCACACATTTTAGATGCTTTTCAATGACCGTCACAACTCAATAATCAGCTAGGCCTATTGCAACGCTCGCTGCCCATATTGCAGGCTTCCCAAATAGGCACAAGCCTATGAGCTTGTGATTTGAAACAATCCACAGCTATTTTTTTTTAAAGAAGCTAATGACCCTTGGTTCCTCTGTGGCTAAGTCATGCTTTCTGGTGAAGTATTTTTTATTTTTTTGTATAGACAGGAGTAATCATATCATTTTGGCAAATTGATTTCCATTTCCTTCYGTATTGGAACAACCACTATGCCATTTCTCTCCTTTTGTATTGGTTTTCATATCAACTKTCTTTCATTGCCCAGTAGCCAAAGGCACAATCCTAGTCATATTAGCAACCCATCCTAGTTGTTGCACCTTTAGATTCCCCTGCTTTCTTCATTTCTAACAGAGATTTTCATCGGTCCTCTATCAGGTGTGCTGTTTAGAAGGGTGTTTCCCAGGTGTGCTGTTTAGAAGGGTGTTTTCCGAGGTGCGCTGTTTAGAAGGGTGTTTTTCGAGGTGCGCTGTTTAGAAGGGTGTTTTCCGAGGTGCGCTGTTTAGAAGGGCGTTTTCCCAGGTGCGCTGTTTAGAATGGCGTTTTCCCAGGTGCGCTGTTTAGAATGGCGTTTTCCCGCAAATTGCATTTTGTCAAATGTTTCGAATGTGGGTGGACATCCTAATGGGTTATGCACCCAATGCATATGGGTCTGGTCAATTTCTCAGTTTCTCAGTCCGGCATAACATTTTCCTAACGGAATCCCTGGTGTGTTTGTACAATATGTCTGTGTGTGTGTCCAGTTACCACTTAGGTATTTGTATGTCATGTAAACAGACAAGACTGTCTGTGTTAATATAAGCTACTTGTTTTGTGTTAAAGGAGTTGTATTTCTCAGTCGGTCTGTCTGCTCCCCTGTGGTATCCTGCATTCCTCTGCCGTTTGACTCCATTTTGACTCCTAGTTTGATCTGATCCTGGTGGACGTTTTTTTCTTTCTTTCTGCCCCATAGCCAGAGATGGAACATCTTTTTTCGACGGACACACACACACACGCGCACACACACGCTACACATTACAAAGGGCCGCTCTGTCCAGAGAATTGTGCTCTAAGGGAATAGATCAAAGCTCCTCCCTCTATGTTCACTCTCTACTTTCTTTTCTTTCTCTCTCACACTCCCTCCCTATGTTTTCCTTTTGCGCTCTTTCTGTCTTTCTCCACAACCACTTCCTCTTATTTGTTTGTCTGACCCTGTTTTTGGACTGCATGGTGTAAACCATATCAGAGAGAAAAGGGGGCAGAAACAGCTATTAGCTTGAGGAGAGCTTAGAGGAAGAGAGGGAGGGGAGGGTTGAGGAGAGTTGGAGTCCCCACCTCTCTCTTCCCACTCCCCTGCTCTGGCTAGCCTTATTTGGTCACTTTACTGCTGCTACGACTGGAGAGAGAGAAAGCGGGAGGATGACACATTGTTCTTTTTTCAAAWTTCCCTTTGAGGAGAGAGAGAGCTCTCATATAATCTGAGGTCAAAGAAGAAACCAGGCCTGAGAGACAGGGGGCGTGGGTGGCCCGTATGGTGGCATAGCACGCAACCCAGCATCCCCCATAAGGTGGGGGTGTCCCCAACCGTTTTCTTTTTTTTTACGGTATTGAAAATCAGACTGTCAGTATTTCAAAATACCCCGGTATACGGTATAAAAGCCTAGTTTGGGATTTTCACTCTATATAGACTTCTGAATACAAGTTCCGTATGAAGTTGGCCCCGATAAATGGGATTTGGTACTGACCATAGATACTTTGTACTGTTATGAGCTGAGGTGCAGTACAAAGAAGTGTAAGTTATATCATATCTACAGTATGTAATATCTCCAGTATGCAAATACATTTTTATGGACTCTACTGGTTATAATACCCCTATCTAGCGGAAAGGATTGACGTACTAAGTACTTGTGTATTTTGGGTTCATCAGTGGAGCCCTTTGTCACTGCAACAGTACAGTACGTTTGAACAGTTTGTTGATTAGGTATTCCAGAAGAGGAACTCTGCTTGGTTGGGTTAACTGAAACCACATGCAAATCTGAGGAGCTGTTTCTCTCAGCCTGCTTCCTATCGTGGCTATGGAAATGAAAGGTAGAATCACAGTACTATCAGGACTGGCCTGTTGTATGGCGTTATGTACAGTGACTGATCACTGCCTGTCATATCTCAGGATACACTACAGTACTCAAATCAAATTGTACTAGTCACATGCTTCGTAAACAACAGGTGTAGACTAACAGTGAAATGCTGACTTAAGGGCCCTTCCCAACAATGCAGAGAAAGAGAACATTTTATAATTGAAAAACAGAAAAATAACACATTTTAATAAATACACGATGCGTAACGATAACTTTGCAATATACACAGGGTAGCAGTACCAAGTCGATGTGCAGGGGTATGAGGTAATTTAAGTAGATACAGTTGAAGTTGGAAGTTTACATACACTTAGGTTGGAGTCATTAAAACTTGTTTTTCAACCACTCCACAAATGTCTTGTTAACAAACTATAGTTTTGGCAAGTCGATTAGGACATCTACTTTGTGCATGACACAACACCATGGGACCACGCAGAGACAACAAAGTCAAGGTATTGGAGTGGCCATCACAAAGCCCTGACCTCAATCCTATAGAAAATATGTGGGCAGAACTGAAAAAGCATGTGTGAGTAAGGAGGCCTACAAACCTGACTCAGTTACACCAGCTCTGTCAGGAGGAATGGGCCAAAATTCACCCAACTTATTGTGGGAAGCTTGTAGAAGGCTACCCAAAACATTTGACCCAAGTTAAACAATTTAAAGGCAATGCTACCAAATACTTATTGAGTACATGTAAACTTCTGATCCACTGGGAATGTGATGAAAGAAATAAAAGCTGAAATAAATCATTCTCTCTACTATTTTTCTGACATTTTACATTCTTAAAGTAAAGTGGTGATCCTAACTGACCTAAGACAGGGAATTTTTACTAGGATTAAATGTCAGGAATTGTGAAAAACTGAGTTTAAATGTATTTGGCTAAGGTGTATGTAAACTTCCGACTTCAACTGTATGTGATATAGGTGGGGATAAAGTGACAAGGCAAGAATATAGACAATAAACAGTAATAGCAATGCATGTATTGAGTCAAAAGAGTTGGGTGGTCCGGGTAGCTATTGGTTAACTATTTAACTAACTATTTAGCAGTCTTATGGCTTGGGGGTAGAAGCTGTTTAGTGTCTTGTTGGTTCCAGACTTGGTTCATCGGTACTGCTTGCCGTACGGTAGCATAGAGAACAGTTATGATTTGGGTGGCTGGAGTTTTTGACATTTGTAAAGGCCTACCTCTGACACCGCCTCGTGTATAGGTCCTGGAAGGCAGGAAGTCTTCTTGGGTATGACACTACAAGCTTGGCACAACTGAATTGGGGGAGTTTCTCTTATTCCTCTCTGCAGATCCTCTCAAGCTCTGTCAGGTTGAATGGGGAGCGTTGCTGCACAGTTATTTTCAGGTCTCTCCAGAGATATTTGATTGATTTTAAGTTCGCGCTCTGGCTGGGCCACTCAAGGACATTCAGAGACTTGTCCCGAAGCCACTCTTGCGTTGTCTTGGCTGTGTGCTTAGGGTCGTTGTCCTGTTGGAAGGTGAATCTTTGCCCCAGTCTGAGGTCCTGAGCTCTCTGGAGCAGGTTTTCATCAAGGATCTGTCTGTACTTTGCTCCATTCATCTTTCACTCAATACTGACTAGTCTCCCAGTCCCTTCCGCTGAAAAACATTCCCACAGCATGATGCTGCCACCACCATGCTTCACCATAGGGAGGGTGCCAAGTTTTCTCCAGACGCTTGGCATTCAGGCCAAAGAGTTCAATTTTGGTTTCATCAGACCTGAGAATCTTGTTTCTCACTATTCTGAGTCTTTAGGTGCTTTTTGGCAAACTCCAAGCGGGTTGTCACGTGACTTTTACTGAGGAGTGACTTCTGTCTGGCCACTTTACCATAAAAGCCTGATTGGTGGAGTGCTGCAGAGATGGTTGTCCGTCTGGATTTTTTTTTTTTATCTCCACATAGGACCTCTGGAGCTCTGTCAGAGTGACCATCGGATTCTTGGTCACCTCCCTGACCAAGGTCCTTCTCCCCGATTGCTCAGTTTAGCCGGGCGGCCAGCTTTAGGAGACTTGGTGGTTCCAAACTTCTTCCATTTAAGAATGATGGAGTTCACTATGTTCTTGGGGACCTTCAATGCTGCAGACATTTTTTGTTACCCTTCCCCCGATCTGTGCCTTGACACAATCCTGTCTCGGAGCTCTACAGACAATTCCTTCGACCTCATGGCTTGGTTTTTTCTCTGACACACACTGTCAGCTGTGGGACCTGATATTTATATACAGGTGTGTGTGCCTTTCCAAATCATGTCCAATCAATTGAATTTAACACATGCGGAATCCAATCAAGTTGTAGAAACATCTCAAGGATGGTCAATGGAAACAGGATGCACCTGAGCTCAATTTCGAGTCTCATAGCAAAGAGTCTGAATACTTATGTAAATAAGGTTTTTCTGTTTAATACATTTGCAAAAATGTCTAAACCTTTTTCACTTTGTCATTATGGGGTATTGTGTGTAGATTGCTGAGGACATATTWTTTTTTTWATCCATTTTAGAATAAGGCTGTAATGTAACAAAATGTAGAAGTCAAGGGGTCTGAATACTTTCCGAGGGCACTGTATATACACACACACACACACACACACACACACACACACACTCTGTTTACATGCTTATCACTGACAACTATGAGACGGCCTATAGGGGGGAGGTCAGAGATTTATGGTACCAGGACAACAACCTCTCCCTCAACGTGATCAAGACAAAGGAGCCGATCGTGGACAACAGGAAAGGAGGGCCGAGCACGTCCCCATTACATCGATGGGGCTATAGTGGAGCAGCTTGAGAGCTTCAAGTTCCTTGGTGTCGTTCACATCACCAACAATCTATCATGGTCGAAACACACTAAGACAGTCATGAAAAGGGCACGACAACACCAATTCCCCATCAGGAGACTGAAAAGATTTGGCATGGGTCCTCAGGTCCTCAAGAAGTTCTACAGCTGCACCATCGAGAGCATCCTGACTGGTTGCATCACCTCCTGGTATGGCAACTGCTCGGCATCCGACCGCAAGGCGCTATAATGGGTAGTGCGTACAGCCCAGTATATCACTGGGGCTAAGCTTCCTGCCATCCAGGACCTCTATACCAGGCAGTGTCAGAGGAAGGGCCTAAAAATGGTCAGACTCCAGCCACTCTAGTCATAGACTGTTCTCTCTGCTATCGCACGGCAAGCGCTACCAGAGCACCCAAGTCTAGGTCCAAAAGGCTCCTTAACAGCTTTTACCACCAAGCCATAAGACTGCTGAACAGTTAATCAAATGGCTACCTATTTGCATTGTCCCCCTTTTTATTTTTTATTTTTATTTTTTACATTGCTGGTACTCGCGGTTTATTATTTATGCATAGTCACTTTACCCCTCCCTACATATTACCTCAATTACCTTGACTAACCTGTACTCCAGCACATTGACTCGGTACCGGTACCCCCTGTATATAACCTCGTTATTGTTATTTTACTGTTACTTTTTTACTGTAATTTTACTGTTATTATTTAGTTTTTGTTACTTTTCCCCCTTTTTCTCCCCAATTATGTGATATTCAATTGCAATCAAATTACGATCTTGTCTCATCGCTGAAATTCCCCAACGGGCTCAGGAGAGGCGAATATCGAGTCATGCGTCCTCAACACCCGCCCACTTAACCCGGAAGCCAGCTGCACCAATGTGTCGGTGGAAACACTGTTCAACTGACGACGCCCGGCCCACAACAAGGAGTCGCTAGAGCGCGAAGAGTCAAACCCTCCCCTAACCCAGATGAGGCCCCCCCCCCGCCCTCCTTTCGGAAAAGTTGACCACGACTCCATTTTGTTGCTTCCAGCCTACAGACAGAAACTAAAACAAGAAGCTCCCGCGCTCAGGTCTGTTCAACGCTGGTCCGACCAATCTGATTCCACGCTTCAAGACTGCTTCGATCACGTGGATTGGGATATGTTCCGCATTGCGTCCAACAACAACATTGACGAATACGCTGATTCGGTGAACGAGTTCATTAGACAGTGCATCGGCGACGTTATACCCACAGCAACGATTAAAACATTCCCAAACCAGAAACCGTGGATTGTTGGCAGCATTCGCGCGAAACTGAAAGCGCAAACCACTGCTTTTAACCAGGGCAAGGTGACCGGAAACATGACCGAATACAAACAGTGTAGCTACTGTCTCTTATACACATCTAGATGTGTATAAGAGACAGGTCTACAGTCAATCACGAATTACAAAAAGAAAACCAGCCCCGTCGTGGACCAGGATGTCTTGCTCCCAGACAGACTAAATAACTTTTTTGCTCGTTTTGAGGACAATACAGTGCCACTGACACGGCCCGCTACCAAAACCTGCGGGCTCTCCTTCACTGCAGCCGAGGTGAGTAAAACATTTAAACGTGTTAACCCTCGCAAGGCTGCAGGCCCGAACGGCATTCCCAGCCGCATCCTCAGAGCATGCGCAGACCAGCTGGCTGGTGTGTTTACGGACATATTCAATCAATCCTTATCCCAGTCTGCTGTTCCCACATGCTTCAAGAGGGCCACCATTGTTCCTGTTCCCAAGAAAGCTAAGGTAACTGAGCTAAACGACTACTTCCGTCATCATGAAGTGCTTTGAGAGACTAGTCAAGGACCATATCACCTCCACCCTAGACCCACTCCAATTTGCTTACCGCCCCAATAGGTCCACAGACGACGCAATTGCAACCACACTGCACACTGCCCTAACCCATCTGGACAAGAGGAATACCTATGTGAGAATGCTGTTCATCGACTACAGCTCAGCATTTAACACCATAGTACCCTCCAAACTCGTCATCAAGCTCGAGACCCTGGGTCTCAGCCCCGCCCTGTGCAACTCGGTACTGGACTTTCTGACGGGCCCTACCCCGCTGATCCTCAACACTGGGGCCCCACAAGGGTGCGTTCTGAGCCCTCTCCTGTACTCCCTGTTCACCCACGACTGCGTGGCCATGCACGCCTCCAACTCAATCATCAAGTTTGCGGACGACACTACAGTGGTAGGCTTGATTACCAACAACGACGAGATGGCCTACAGGGAGGAGGTGAGGGCCCTCGGAGTGTGGTGTCAGGAAAATAACCTCACACTCAATGTCAACAAAACAAAGGAGATGATTGTGGACTTCAGGCAACAGCAGAGGGAGCACCCCCCTATCCACATCGACAGGACAGTAATGGAGAGAGAAATTGATGTAAAAATGTATCACTAGCCACTTTAAACAATCCCACTTAATATAATGTTTACATACCCTATATTACTCATCTCATATGTATATGTATATACTGTACTCTATATCATCTACTGCATCTTGCCATCTTTATGTAATACATGTATCACTAGCCACTTTAAACTATGCCACTTTATGTTTATATACTCTACATTACTCATCTCATATGTATATACTGTACTCTATACCATCTACTGCATCTTACCGTTCTGTACCATCAGTCATTCATATATCTTTATGTACATATTCTTTATCCCTTTACACTTGTGTGTATAAGGTAGTAGTTGTGGAATTGTTAGGTTAGATTACTCGTAGATTACTCGTTGCGGAACTAGAAGCACAAGCATTTCGCTACACTCGCATTAACATCTGCTAACTATGTGTATGTGACAAATAAAATTTGATTTGATATGACGTTAAGCCAATTGTGCTTCGCCCTATGGGACTCCCGGTCACGGCCAGTTGTGACACAGACTGGTATTGAACCCAGGTCTGTAGTGACACCTCAAGCACTTAGACCGCTGCGCCACTTGGGATGCCTTTACTTATTTTGTAAATATTTTCTTAACTCTTTAAAAAAAWWYTTTTACTGCATTGTTGGTTAAGGGGCTTGTAAGTAAGCATTTCACGGTAAAGTCTACACCTGTTGATTTGATTACCCTATCCATTTTTCCTCCACTAATGGAGGAAATACACACGTCACATCCTCTCCCTCTTTGATCTGAGCTCAAAAGATTTATCTGGATATTAACCTGATTTTAAACTGTGTGTGTGTTTTAGCATGTAACTTTGGGAGAATGATGATGCAAGTGTTTTGTGCACGTATGGCTTTGTCGGTGTGTGCATCATTAGGCACCTCACTTAGCATTGTGTATTTATTTACATCGATCAATTGGAAGTTCATCCTTAGTTATTGTTTCAGCAACTTCAATATAGCTGCATTGACAACACCTCAATCCTAACTATCCTTCACCTCTGAAACTGTTATTCATTATCTACTTACAAACACACACACACACACAGCCAACGCTCCTCTCCTATGTATATAAAGACATGAAACATTTATTTTATGCAGTTTTTCACACTTTGCATTCATACTGTATTCTTCACATATTGTAGCTCACTTATATATCTACTGCTGTACATATCATTCTGAGTATATACACTGAGTGTACAAACCATTAAGAACACCGTGCTAATATTGAATTACACCCCCTTTTGCCCACAGAACAGCCTCAATTCGACAGGGCATGGACTCTACAAGGTGTTGAAAGCGTTCCAACAGGGATGCTGGCCCATGTTGACTCCAATGATTCCCGCAGTTGTATAAAGTTGTCTGGATGTCCTTTGGGTGGTGGACCATTCTTGATACACACGGGAATCTATTGAGCATTAAAAAACCAGCAGCAATGCAATTCTTGACAGGCGCCTGGCACGTACTAACATACCCCATTCAAAGGCACTTAAATATTTTGTCTTGCCCATTCTCCCTCTGAATGGCGTACACACACACACACACAATCCATGTCTCAAGGCTTAAAAATCCTTATTTAACCGGTCTCCTCCCCTTCGTCTACACTGTCACATGAAGAAGGGATCATAGCTTTTACCTGGATTCGCCTGGTCAATCTGTCATGAAAAGTTCCTAATGTTTTGTATACTCTGTAGTTTTGGTGGATATACACATAGATTGCAGATTACTGATAGTGTTATTTGTGTTGTTAACTGGATTCATACTGACATTCGTGATTTCTTGTTTTGAACTATTATTTGTGTACTTGTTTGACATTTTTGCTGCAACTAGTAACAAAACGCATTTCACTGGGCCCGCTATAACATCTGCTAAACTGTGTACGTGACCAATACACTTTGATTTGATTTGTCTCTCTGTTCAGACTGTCTGTTCAGGTTGTGTCCAATGAATCGGTACTCTGCTCAGAAACAGTTCTGGAAGGCAGCGAAACCTGGAGGAAACAGCACCACGGACACGGTCCTCCTCAACAAACTCCATGTGAGTGACTCCTCCACCTGACCCCTATACAACTGTCTTAACATATTACTGTATTAAATTATTGATTATATACATTATTCAGTGGTATAATGACTCGTCATCTCATATCCAACGGAATGAAGAAGAGTAACAATAGATGAGCCCTCTGTGGATAACTAATTTAAACTAAACTCTAAACTAGCAATACTTTTAAAATCCAATACAGCTACATTACATTAGTAAAGCACTTACACTCATAGTTTTTMTTTGACTGTGGTAATCCCTCGTACAAATGTGAAATACTACATCCTGCAGTTCCCTTTAACAGACTTGTCTAGTTTGACAGGTACAGTAGCAGTCTTGGCCTCACCACCACTGTTTGAGGAGCTCTCTTAGAGAGGATAGGTTTTCTGTCCCCACACTCGTTTGAGGGTATTCTTATGGAGGATTATATATTTGCTGAGGTAATGTTCAGGTCCTTTTATAGACATTTCTGAAGCATACTTTAGTTTCGCTACTCCCGTCCCACATTTCTCTCTCTCTCCTAAAACAAAACCATTTAAAGCCTTCTGGAATCTAACTACAGTCATAAAATGATAGATTCAAATCTCTCCTGTGTTACCATGGTGATGTGATGTTTTAGGTTCTAGCATTCCAGTTGACGCTTGCAGGCAACTGCACATGCCGTTGCTACATTCTTTTTATTTGAGATTTCTGTCATAGATTTCTGTCATATTCCCTCCTACACAAGTCCATATGTATAATTATTTGTGCAAAAGCAGCAGCAATGTTGGTAGTAGCAATAATAATGGTCTGTAACTCTTCACTCTTTCCCTCACTTATGTAGCATGCAGCAGATTTGGAAAAGAAGCAAAACGATTCGGAAAATAAAAAGTTGCTCGGAACGGTGATTCAGTATGGGAACGTCATTCAGGTGTGTGTGTGTGTGTGTGTACATATTCATTGTCTGCAAGACCGATGTCTGGCTTGTACTCACGGCTGAAAGTCACTTCATCAATGAAGCCAATTCATGTCATAATGAGTAACCGTCTCAACACATTCAGTTACAGCTCACGTCTCATATTCCAAATTTGAGGCCAATAATGTCATCGTAGCCCACATATTTCTATGAGGTTTTAAAGTGAGGAAAGCATTTTGAGGCTTTCCATCCAATATATTTTGCTGGTTCTTGGTGAGGAGAGACTGGTAGCCCTGGAGGCATCCATGTGGTTTCTGTGTGTTTATAAATAGAACAGTAATGTGGGAGGATCTAGATAGTGTTTTTCTAGCTTCAGAATTGAGCATATTCTTTTCTCAGTCATAACCATTCAGTCGTAGACTGCTCTGAGAGACTAAAATGTTTTGCATGCTCATAAGGGCAGAGAAAGCCCACACAACACAAGAATAAATCATATGATGATGATGAAGTGCACAAGCAAAACTGTTCAGTATGTTTGTATCACAAAAATGACAGACATAAGTTATTGTATCGTATAATATTGTATGTTTGCTGTTTTCCCCCAGCTCCTCCATTTGAAGAGTAACAAGTACTTGACTGTGAACAAGCGTCTCCCAGCGCTGCTGGAGAAGAATGCCATGAGAGTGATGCTGGACACGGCCGGGAACGAAGGCTCCTGGTTCTACATTCAACCCTTCTACAAGTTGCGCTCCATAGGAGACAGTGTGAGTTCTATATGGTTCTAAAGCTCCACTTCATAGGAGATAGCGTGAGTTCTACTGTATCTATATCATGGTTCTACAAGCTGCGGTCCATAGGAGACCGTGTGAGTTCTATCTACAGTATATGGTTCTACTAGTTCTGCTCCATAGGTGTTAGTGTGACACATAGTGTGACACATAGTGTGAGTTCTATCTATTTAAGCAATAAGGCCAGAGGGTATATGGCCAATATACCACGGCTCAGGGCTGTTCTTACGCACRACGCAACACAGAGTTCCTGGATACAGCCCTTAGCCGTGGTATATTGGCCATATACCACAAACCCTGAGGTGTCATACCCATGGTATACGGTCTGATATACCACGGCTGTCAGCCAATCAGCATTCAGGGCTCGATCCACCCAGTTTATAAATGTTTATTTATATACATCGATCCCTTCTACAAGCTGCGCTCTATAGGAGACAGTGAGTTACACCTATGGAAATTATCACATACTGTATGTAGGAATCGCTTGAATCTTATGGGGTAAGTCAACTTAAACAAGTCCTCAGACTGAGTGAATCAAATGTGTAAGGAAATCTAATATGGTCACAGATAGGGCTGTTATGGTGACCGTATTACTGCCACACCGGTGGTCACGAGTCATGACCGCAGTCAAATTCCACGTAATCATTTAGTCACGGTAACTGGTAACTAAGCTTCTCCAAGCTCTGATGTTGCTGATGGTCATTAGTAGCCTCCCAAGCTTGCTAACTGCCTGGTACTCAGCACTCTATTGTCCCTCTAATCACTCTAACTTCAATGCAAATGTTTTCGAAAATCTAATCAAACACTTCATGAGAGCCCGTGTTGCGCAACATTTCTATGCAATTGCGTGAGATAAAACAGTTTTGATGGCCTCTATAAGAAAGAGGATCCCATCAGCTTTCTATAGGCTAGGGCTACTATATTTATTTCTCAACTTTCCTGATAGTAAGCACATTGCTTCTCTTTACAATGGGAGTATAGCCTACCTGGCTGGCATGAAAATGAACCACTGGAAAATACGTCCTCCATTCGCTATTTAAGTCCATAGATGTATTTTTTGCCCCTATTTCGAGACAAGGGTGTGATAATGGTCCATTCTAAATAAAAACAAATTTCACATACAGTGGGGAGAACAAGTATTTGAAACACTGCCGATTTTGCAGGTTTTCCTACTTACAAAGCATGTAGAGGTCTGTAATCTTTATCATAGGTACACTTCAACTGTGAGAGACGGAATCTAAAACAAAAATCCAGAGAATCACATTGTATGAATTTTAAGTAATTAAAAATCAGGCCCGTCTGAAGTTTGGGGAAGACAATTGTTTCCATAAAAAATTGCACCTTTATAATAAAGCATTACATGCATAATCACATTTTTGTTCATTTTTGAGAATGGTGTTTACCCGCTAACTTCTCTAGGGTAGGGGGCAGCATTGGGAATTTTGGATGAAAAGCGTGCCCAAATTAAACTGCCTGCTACTCAGCCATAAAAGCCAGAATATGCATATAATTAGTAGATTTGGATAGAAAACACTCTGAAGTTTCTAAAACTGTTTGAATGATGTCTGTGAGTATAACAGAACTCATCTGTCAGGCAAAAATCTGAGAAAAAATCCAACCAGGAAGTGGGAAATCTGAGGTTTGTAGTTTTTCAACTCTTTGCCTATCGAATACACAGTGTCTATGGGGTCATATTGCACTTCCTAAGGCTTTCACTAGATGTCAACAGTCTTTAGAACCTTGTTTGATGCTTCTACTGTGAAGTGGGGGCGAATGAGAGGGGATTGAGTCAGAGGTCTGCCAGAGAGCCACGAGCTGACCATGCGCGTTCACGTGATAGTTAGCTTGCGTTCCATTGCATTTCTGAAGACAAAGGAATTCTCCGGTTGGAACATTATTGAAGATTTATGTTAAAAACATCCTAAAGATTGATTCTATACTTCGTTTGACATGTTTCTAAAATTCCATGCTTAACAGTTGTATCTTTTAGCAATGTTTATGTGGAGTATTTCTGTAAATTGATGTGGCTCTCTGCAAAATCACCGGATGTTTTGGAACTACTGAACATAACGCGCCAATTTAAACTCAGATTTTTGGATATAAATATGAACTTTACCGAACAAAACATACATGTATTGTGTAACATGAAGTCCTATGAGTGTCATCTGATGAAGATCATCAAAGGTTAGTGATACATTTTTATCTGTATTTCTGCTTTTAAAGACTCCTCTCTTTGGCTGGAAAAATGGCTGTTTTTCTGTGACTAGGTACTGACCTAACATAATCGTTTGGTGTGCTTTCGTCGTAAAGCCTTTTTTAAATCGGACACTGTGGTGGGATTAACAACAAATGTATCTTTAAAATGGTATCTTTAAAATGGTGTGAAATACTTGTATGACTGCTTGCATGATGACAGGTTTCTCACACGACTGCATCAGCCTCATTGGTTTTAAAATGTTTTATGGATGCTCGTGGTTGTATTAATTTGGGATCTATTGCATCAAACAACTGTCCCAGACTATGTTTGGAACATTTCTTCCTCGCACAGAAGGACGAGAAAGTAATAATAATAATATATTGACATAGGCTAGTACTTTTGCTGTTTGTTAGGCCTACTCATCTTGTTGGCTGACGAAAAGTAAATGTGGATAATTCATCCAACATCTTCAATATGTGCCTCGGAATTCAATAAGGACGTGCGCAGTTGCCTCCACGATATGTCTGTCTTCACTTGTAGCCTGTGAGAAGGACCCGATCACGTGATGGGCATTGGCTAATAAGAATTAAGATATCTGAGAGAGCCATGCGAGTGAGAGGTGCTTTGGCGTGCACAGCTGATAATTATTATATTCAACCCAAGTGCACAACGGTAACTGGCCACAAAAGGCATGTCTTTTTTTAGGGGGCGTTACGCCCACACAAAGGGGATGCCGCCGGGAAATTGGAGGCATTATCAAGTGCTTGTCCAATTGTGAATGAGAGACTGATGAAGTGTGTACAGCCTGTGAAAAAAAACAAAGCAGAGCTCATGCCTTTCATGCAACTTTTTTCAAATCATCATTAGTCGCATCATGCAGCCTTAGAACGTATTAAATATCAAAACATATAGCCCAACATTTGTATCACCACTAAAGTTGCATACATAACTGTAAATTAAGCATTTAGGAGGACCTGTTTCTTTATTAACCGCTCAACACAGAATAGACACATGTGCACACTCCCTCAAATCGTTTGGAGAAAATGTTCTTTCTATTTTATTCAGCTATGTTCAATTATATTATTCATATTATAAAATAATGCCATGGAATTCTAAGCAAATATTTTCTGCTACATAAACTAGTGTATCCCACAACCATAAGGCATAGCCAGATCAGGACCTAACATAAGGACAACCAGAGTATTCTATTCTGTTCTTCTGAAATAGACTACATTTTCTTTATATCATGTTTCTTTAGACCTGTCTAAAATAAAGATTAGATGTATTGTGATGGTGTAGGCTATAGTAAATGGATTTATTAGACTTTTTAAAATGTAGATGTTCCAAAGGTCTGCATCAGTGGCTTGTAGGCTATGCCTGGAAACCAGGAGATGCTAAATGTGTTTGTTAATTAACGGTTATTTGCTTGACAATCCCAGCTGACAAAACTTCATGACCGCCACAGCTCCAGATTTTTTTTTGTAAATGTTTTGGTTTTTTGCAACACGCAGCTTGCAAAACCCTATGACAAAACGTTTGCACAGTGGCACAGCACATTAATGTCAGTTTTGGGTTGGCGGAATCAAGTAGGCGGGAGGCAGTAGCAAGAAAAAGGTTTTCTGTCCAAGATGGTGGCTGTGCATGTGCTAAAAAACACCATTTTACTTTGCTAATAATGAAATAAATATGCATRTTTTCTGAATGATACACACAGTTTGTGTGTGTAATTCTCCACAACTAACTAGGTATTCATTTTGTAGCTTAAGTAGCTATGTTTGCAAAGTTTGTTTACCAGGTTCGCTAGCCTACCAGTTAGCTAGCTAGCTGGCTAAAAGTACTAAATGGTGCATCTAACTACACTGAACAAAAATCTAAACGCAACATGCAAAAGTTTCAAAGATTTTACTGAGTTACAGTTCATATAAGGAAATCAGTCAATATTAAATAAGTTCATTCGGCCCTAATCGTTGGATTTCACATGACTGGTAATACAGATATGCATCTGTTGGTCACAGATACCTTAAAAGAAAAGGTAGGGGTGTGGATCAGAAAACCAGTCAATATCTGGTGTGACCACCATTTGCCTCATGCAGCGCGACACATCTCCTTCGCATCAAGTTGATCAGGCTGTTGATTGTGTCCTGTGGAATGTTGTCCCACTCCTCTTCAATGGCTGTGCGAAGTTGCTGGATATTGGTGGGAACTGGAACACGCTGTTGTACACGTCGATCCAGAGAATCCCAAACATTCTCAATGTTTGACATGTCTGGTGAGTATGCAGGCCATGGAAACTGGAACATTTTCAGCTTCCAGGAATTGTGCACAGATCTTTGCGACATTGGGCCGTGCATTATCATGCTGAAACATGAGGAGATGGCGGAGGATGAATGGCAGGATTGGCCTCAGGTTCTCGTCACGGTATCTCTGTGCATTCAAATTGCCATCGATAAAATCTGATTGTGTTCGTTGTCCTTAGCTTATGCCTGCCTATACCATAATCCCACTGCCACCATGGGGCACTCTGTTCACAAAGTTGATATCAACAATCTGCTTGCACACACAACCCCATACACGCTGTCTGCCATCTGCCCGGTACAGTTGAAACCGGGATTCATCTGTGAAGAGCAAACTTCTCCAGTGTGGCAGTGGCCATCGAAAGTGAGCATTTGTCCATTGAAGTCGGTTACGAACTGCGGTCAAGTCAAGACTCTGTTGAGGACGACGAACATGCAGATGAGCTTCCCTGAGACCGTTTCTGACAGTTTTTGCAGAAGTTCTTAGGTTGTGCAAACCCACAGTTTCATCAGCTGTCCAGGTGGCTGGTCTCAGACGATCCTGCAGGTGAAGAAGCCGGATATGGACATATGGTAGAGAAATAAAAAATTAATTCTCCGGCAACAGCTCTGGTGGACATTCCTATAGTCTGCATGACAATTGCACGCTCCCTCAAAACTTAACATTGTGTTGTGTGACAATACTGCATTTTAGAGTGGCCTTTTATTGTCCCCAGCACAAGGTGCACTTGTGTAATGATCATGCTGTTTAATCAGCTTCTTGATATGCCACTCCTGTCAGGTTGATGGATTATCTTGGAAAAGGAAAAATGCTCACAAACAGGGATGTAAACAMATTTTTGAACAAAATTTGAGAGAAATAAGCTTTTTGTGCATATGGAACATTTCTGGGATCTTATTTCAGCTCATGAAACATGGTACCAACACTTTACATGTTGCGTTTTATATTTTTGTTTAGTGTTGTAAGTACACTTACTGATATGGAATAATTGCTGATGATCGTTGGTTTTACCTTTTTTTGGTTGTTTTGTGAGCTAACATTAGCTTGATTTAGACTTTTTAGCACTCTACTTTTCTGGAGAGTCACACTCTAGGTATTCCACGAGGCTCATCATCGAGTTGTTATGGATGGATCTCTTTCTCAGGTAACTCTGCCTTCCCTGCCTTCACATTAGCGCTGGTACCTACAACAGGTCTTGCACTCGTCTACATTTGGCTCAGCCAATCACACTGCACGTTCTAAACTACAGCTCCTGAACATTTATATCTTGCCCCAATATCTCCTAGGTTTATTATATTCGCCTCCCGCACTGCGCCTCACTTATTTTTGGTGATAAGTAGCTCGCCCGCCAGTTGCTCAGTTGTGTTCCAGCCACCTGAGCTATATATCAGTTTGCAACAGTCGCTCTCAGTGGATTAAAGCAGCAGAGGCTGGGAGTCATTCTACAACCACAACACATATGACTGAGCCCAAGGACCAGGTGACCGCAAGTGGAGCCATGACTCGGTTGTTCTAGTAGTAATACATCTAATGAATAGCCCCTGTGGATGAATGATTTAGTTTGTGATTCTGAGCTTCACATAGTATCCTGTATTTGACTGTGGACAGACACATGCAAATAAGTCTTGTTAATGTTTCTTAGCAGCTGACGTGAGTGTGTGTCTCTGTGGGCACATAACGTATGAATAAGTGTGTGCACACGTGGAATAAATGCATACTAAATTGTAGTGTGTGTATGTTTCATTGCAGGTGGTGATAGGGGACAAAGTGGTCCTGAACCCAGTGAATGCTGGCCAGCCCCTACATGCCAGCACCCATCAGCTAGTGGACAACCCAGGATGTAACGAGGTTAGACCCTTACCCTGTCTGCAGCTCATCTCTATGTTTTATAGATGGCTGTGTGGGAGTGTACTGTATGTAGAGTATTTATAGGAGTCTGTGTAGTGTGTACTGTTATTGGGCCCCTCCTACCATATTAGACAATACCCCACTGTGCCATGGTCCTCCACATTTGCATCAATTATTTCTAGGATTTGCGTTAAGCTCTAGCCTACAGCTCATTCTGTGAGAATGGTGTGCTGCTCTGTAGTTATTAGAGTACCAGTGATAATGTGTTTCTGTTATTAAAGGATTAAACTGGTAATCCTGTGGAACTCTTTTTGCCTGTTTTGTGTTTCAGGTGAACTCGGTCAACTGTAACACCAGCTGGAAGATTGTGCTGTTCATGAAATGGAGTGACAATCAGGAGATCATTCTAAAAGGGGTTGGTTTTATCACAGTTCTCAACCAATCAGGCCTGGTTTTCACAGTTGACTTTTCCTTGATTTGCCTTGATTTGGACCATCATCCAATCAATATGAATGAGAAAATAATGGTTCAACGAACCTGGTATCCCAGTTGAAGACAAAACACTGTTAATTGTTAGCCAAACAATCTAGCCCAAGGCAGAATGACACTTCCCTAGCAGTCTCTATGGTAACAACCTTTCTGTCTGTTTGTTGCCAGGGCGACGTGGTGCGCCTGTTCCATGCGGAACAGGAGAAGTTCCTCACCTGTGACGACCACCGTAAAAAACAATATGTCTTCCTGCGCACCACCGGACGTCAGTCGGCTACCTCGGCAACCAGCAGCAAAGCCTTATGGGAGGTGGAGGTGTGGAGGAAGTGCACATGGAAATAGAGTTTGTAGAAGGCCCCTCAGATCATGGCAATTTGACTGCTCCCTCGCAACTGCCAATTTATGGTCACTAAAAGTTACATTTGACTTTAAAGATTATATGGTCTGACAAGTTGTTAAAATGTGCATGTACACAAATCCAGCGTGAGATATGACATGTGACTGATGCCTGTGTTTCTCCTCATGATAGGTGGTGCAGCATGATCCATGTCGAGGCGGAGCTGGCTACTGGAACAGTCTGTTCAGGTTCAAACACCTGGCCACTGGACACTACCTGGCTGCAGAGGTCAGTAACACTGCCTTTACAACACGCACGCACACACACACACACACACACACACACACACACACACACACACACACACACACACACACACACACACACACACACACACACCCTTGCGGTACCTACAAGACAGGTCAAAATCAAATTGATCTTTAATTTTTACCAGGGAAGTCATCTCTAGCTTGCTCCTTATATGTATGTACTCTTGTGTGTGTTTTCCAGGTGAACCCTGACTATGAGGAGGAGTGCCTGGAGTCCCGCTCCTCAGTAAGTCACATTGTCCTGTTCTGGTAGCAGTGGGCTCTGAAGGGTGTAGAGGAATGATGAATACTGTGGATCATCTGAACCAGTCGTTCCCAGATACAGTATTCTGCTGTGACCGTGTTTTCCTGTGTCCGACTGAATGAACCAACCCAACGTCTTCAGTCACAACCCAACGTCTTCAGTCACCGTTGACACAATGTGAAATGAATCAGCCACATACCACTAGTGTGTCCCAGGAAACAATGATCATTGTAACTCTTCTAACTTGTGTACCTCCGCTTGAACACCATGTCACAGTAACGAGCACTTCCCCAGTACCACGATTAGATGGCGGTGTCTGCATAGAGAAGTCTGATGGAACTGGGCTGATAACTTTGCCTGGCTACCCAAACTCCTTGCTCTAGCCAATCGCTACGCCACACCCATGGACCTTGTTTTTTTTATCCACAATGAGCCTGGATCTGAGTACCTTGCCGCCTATTTCTATAAAGCAAACATATTCTAACCGTTCTGATTGGTCCCAGAAACCGATGGGTTGGGCTAGAGCCAAAGCACACGTGGGTAAAGCCACAGAGTTTCTAAACCCAGGGGCGCAACATCGCAAGACTTCTGGGAAGTCTTGCAAAACAGACCAAGTAGACCAGTCCGGGGTTTGGGGTTTGAGAAGTCAATGTAAGTGAAAAATTCTTCCTTAGTTGTTAATTTTCCTGAAATATAAAGGCACAGCCTGGCCAATGTCTTGAGTAGTAGAACATGTTATTATTCCAACCTCATGAAAGGAATGAGGAATGCCTTTGATTTGACGGCCTGCACATGTGCAGTTCGGCGCCAGACGATCGATAAACCCGATGACGTGTTTCTATGCATGAGCTTTGCTAGCCAACGTCGCCATGACATCGCCTACAAGTGTGGTTGAGGATTTCTATTGAAGAGGCAGTTTCTGCCTATCTTCATACTGTACTGTCTTTGGTAAAGCAGTGTTTTGAAAATGTCATTGGTTTTGATACACTGATTGGTTAGAGATGATCTAATCGCTGATGACTTTGTTTTGTACAACACCACTCATTTTGACGTCACCAAAAACAAATTCAACGATGGCAGTCTCAGGCTGAAGTATGTAGCGAACATAGAGCAGCGGAAGAATTCAGTTTGAGTCGTCAGGCAACTGTTACCTGCCTTTAGCCAACAGATGGCAGTCTACCACTGGGAATGATCTCAATTGCACAATTGTCTCTACAAAACACAGGACTATATAGTAAGTACTGATGCACTAGTCACATTAGTCCGCGTTTACACAGGCATCTCAATTCGTATCTTTTTTCACTAATTGGTCTATTGACCAATCAGATTAGATCTGAAAAAAAGATATGTCAAAAGATCGGATGTGATTGGTCAAAAGACCAATTAGTGGAAAAAAGTTAAATGCAGCCTTTTGTCAACACATGGTAGAACAAGCTTGTATGACTATCAGAGCAGGGAGCTGAGGGCTGTCTCCATGCCTGGAGGTGTGTGTCTGTCCCTGGCTCTATGGGGATGGACATACAGTTGAAGTCGGAAGTTTACATACACCTTAGCCAAATACATTTCAACTCAGTTTTTCACAATTCCTGACATTTAATTATAGTCAATATTCCCTGTCTTAGGTCAGTTAGGATCACCACTTTATTTTAAGAATGTGAAATGTCAGAATAATAGTAGAGAATGATTTATTTCAGCTTTTACATTCCCAGTGGGTCAGAAGTTTACATACACTAATTAGTATTTGGTAGCATTGCCTTTAAATTGTTTAACTGGGTCAAACGTTTCGGGTAGCATTCTACAAGCTTCCCACAATAAGTTGGGTGAATTTTGGCCCATTCCTCCTGACAGAGCTGGTGTAACTGAGTCAGGTTTGTAGGCCTCCTTGCTCGCACACACTTTTTCAGTTCTGCCCACAACTYTTCTATAGGATTGAGGTCAGGGCTTTGTGATGGCCACTCCAATACCTTGACTTTGTTGTCCTTAAGCCATTTTGCCACAACTTTGGAAGTATGCTTGGGGTCATTGTTCATTTGGAAGACCCATTTGCGACCAAGCTTTAACTTCCTGACTGATGTCTTGAGATGTTGCTTCATATATCCACATCATTTTCTTCCTTATGATGCCATCTATTTTATGAGGTGCTCCTGCAGCAAAGCACACCCACAACATGATGCTGCCACTCCCGTGCTTCACAGTTGGGATGGTGTTCTTCGGCTTGCAAGGCTCTTCCTTTTTCCTCCAAACATAACAATGGTGATTATGGCCAAACAGTTATATTTTTGTTTCATCAGACCAGAGGACATTTCTCCAAAAAGTACGATCTTTGTCCCCGTGTGCAGTTGCAAACCATAGTCTGGCTATTTTTATGGCGGTTTTGGAGCAGTGGCTTMTTCCTTGCTGAGCGGCCTTTCAGGTTATGTCGATATAGGACTCTTTTTACTGTGGATATAGATACTTTTGTACCTGTTTCCTCCAGCATCTTCTCAAGGTCCTTTGCTGTTGCATTTTTCGCACCAAAGTACGTTCATCTCTAGGAGACAGAACGCGTCTCCTTCCTGAGCGGTATGGCGGCTGCATGGTCCCATGGTGTTTATACTTGCGTACTATTTTAATGACTCCAACCTAAGTGTATGTAAACGTACAACTTCAACTGTATACCGAAGCTGAGCCAAGTTATACTGCGCTGGCCTGGTTATGAATCCACCATGTAGTTGCTTGATAGGATGACGTAAAAAGAAAATCCCCAAGCCAGAACAGTGCGGTTCGGGTCAATACCATAAAGTCAAAAGGGTAATGCGTTACTAGACAATCATCCACTCAACAATAGTGACCATCTGAACACAGCGGAAGACCCAAACTTATAAAAGAGCTGCAGTTTAACCAGATAATTATACTAAATTACTTATTACTCTAATTACTGAAATTAATATTTATACATATTTGTTGATATTTGAGTGATAATACTGATTTGATACTTCACAATACACTAAGATGTCTCTTTTGGCCTGTAAAACTTCATACAATTAGTAGGTCATGAGGTTTAGTGCAGTATATTGAATTAAGCCTATAGAGTTCTATTGGCCTAAATTAGATAAAAAAAAACAAGAAATTGGATCAAATTGATGTTCTCACATTGTGGTGAATGAAAAGATCCCTTTGAGTTGTGATTCTCTTATCTTTTTCAGTCAGTTCCTGCCCAGGATTTGAGCTTTAGGTCATTGTCTAGGAATTTCACAGGAAGCTGACCCATGTGTGTGTGAACTGACCTTTTAACGTTTCTATTACTAAAACTTAACCCATATACAGTGAGTATACCAAACATTAGGAACACCTTCCTAATATTGAGCCCCCTCCCCCCYCAGAACAGTCTCAATTTGTCTGGGCATGGACGCTACAAGATGTTGAAAGSATTCCATAGGGATGCCGGCCCATGTTGACTGCTGGCCCATGTTGACTCCAATGCTTCCCACAGTTGTGTCAAGTTGGCTGGATGTCCTTTGGGTGGTGGACGATTCTTGAAACACACGTTGCAGTTCTTGACACAAACTGGTACGCCTGGCGCCTACTACCATACCTTATTCAAAGGCACATAAATTTTTTGTCTTACCCATTTGTCCTCTGAATGGTACACAATCCATGTCTCAATTGTCTCAAGGCTTGAAAATCCTTATTTAACCTGTGTCCTCCCCTTCATCTACATTGATTTGAAGTGGATTTAACAACTGACATCGACAAGGGATCATAGCTTTCACCTGGTCAGTGTATTTCATGGAAAGAGCAGGTGTTCTTAATGTTTTGTATACTCAGTGTATATTGATGGTCTATCAATTATTTTAATCGTCATAATCATTGATCCTGGTCTTCAGGGCCCATGTCTATGTTGCTCTGCAGTGATCTGACAAGACTGTGTTTCCATGTTGTGTCTCCAGCTGGACTCTGAGCAGGTCGACCTCCGCGCCCGCCTCAGGAACCCCCAGGAGAAGGTCATGTATACCCTGGTGTCTGTCCCTGAAGGCAATGACATCTCCTCCATTTTTGAGCTGGACCCTACCACTTTGAGAGGGGGGGACTCCCTGGTACCCAGGTAGGACTTTGAGCTGGAGCCTACCATGCTAAGAAGGGGGGATTTCCTGGTGCCCAGATAGGACTTTAGGGCCACTTAGTCTGCCGCTAAGCAGCCCCTGCAGTTCACATTGTGCGAAAAGACCCTATTACTCATAATACTTTCAGAGGAATTTACCATTTTTCTAATAAGAAACCTCTCTTTTTACTACGTCCATGAGAATTTGTTGATTTTAAAATACATCCTGTGTTGTTGTCATGTGCAAAGGGGAGTGACCATGCTGTATTTGTCTGGGTTGGGGTCAATTTGAGGTGAAGTTAGTCAATTGAGGAATTAAACTGAAATTCCAATTCAATAATTGAAACATTTTCTGATGACTGTGTGTCTGGAAAGTCCTAAAAAAACAATGACTATATAGCCCACTGTTGATGCAGATCAGATTCTAATGAAAATGTTGCAATATGAAAAGTAAACAGTCATGTTCCTCCCCCTGGAAGGACACACACACACACACACACACACACACACACACAATATATATATATATATATAATTATATATATATATATATATACTGGGCTCAAAAAAATAAAGGAACACAAAATAACACATCCTAGATCTGAATGAATGAAATATTCTTATTAAAATACTTTTTTCTTTACATAGTTGAATGTGCTGACAACAAATCACCAACAAAAATGAACAATGGAAATCAAATTTATCAACCCATGGAGGGTCTGGATCTGGAGTCACACTCAAAATTAAAGTGGAAAACCACACTACAGGCTGATCCAACTTTGATGTAATGTCCGTAAAACAAGTCAAAATGAGGCTCTGTAGTGTGTGTGGCCTCCACGTGCCTGTATGACCTCCCTACAATGCCTGGGCATGCTCCCTGATGAGGTGGCGATGGTCTCCTGAGGATCTCCTCCCAGACCTGGACTAAAGCATCACCGCCACTCCTGGACAGTCTGTGGTGCAACGTGGCGTTGGTGGATGGAGCGAGACATGATGTCCCAGATGTGCTCAATTGGATTCAGGTCTGGGAACGGCGGACCATCATAGCATCAATGCCTTCCTCTTGCAGGAACTGCTGACAACACCCACCACATGAGGTCTAGCATTGTCTTGCATTGGGAGAACCCAGGGCCAACCGCACCAGCATATGGTCTCACAAGAGGTCTGAGGATCTCATCTCGGTACCTAATGGCAGTCAGGCTACCTCTGGCGAGCACATGGAGGGCTGTGCGGCCCCCAAAAGAAATGCCACCCCACACAATGACTGACCCACCGCCAAACCGGTCATGCTGGAGGATGTTGCAGGCAGCAGAACGTTCTCCACGGCTCCAGACTCTGTCACGTCTGTCACATGTGCTCAGTGTGAACCTGCTTTCATCTGTGAAGAGCACAGGGTGCCAGTGGCGAATTTGCCAATCTGGTGTTCTCTGGCAAATGCCAAACGTCCTGCACGGTGTTGGGCTGTAAGCACAACCCCACCTGGGACGTCGGGCCTCATACCACCCTCATGGAGTCTGTTTCTGACCGTTTGAGAGAACATATGCACATTTGTGGCCTGCTGGAGGTCATTTTTGCAGGGCCTGGCAGTGCTCCTCCTGCTCCTCCTTGCACAAAGGCGGAGGTAGCGGTCCTGCTGCTGGGTTGTTGCCCTCCTACGGCCTCCTCACGTCTCCTGATGTACTGGCCTGTCTCCTGGTAGCGCCTCCATGCTCTGGACACTACGCTGACAGACACAGCAAACCTTCTTGCCACAGCTCGCATTGATGTGCCATCCTGGATGAGCTGCACTTACCTGAGCCACTTGTGTGGGTTGTAGACTCCGTCTCATGCTACCACTAGAGTGAAAGCACCGCCAACATTCTAAAAGTGACCAAAACATCAGCTAGGAAGCATAGGAACTGAGAAGTGGTTTGTGGTCACCACCTGCAGAACCACTCCTTTATTGGGGGTGTCTTGCTAATTGCTTATAATTTCCACCTGTTGTCTATTCCATTTGCAACAACAGCATGTGAAATTTATTGTCAATCAGTGTTGCTTCCTAAGTGGACAGTTTGATTTCACAGAAGTGTGATTGACTTGGAGTTACATTGTGTTGTTTAAGTGTTCCCTTTATTTTTTTGAGCAGTGTATATATATCTATCTATACAGTACCAGTCAAAAGTTTGGATTTTCTTTATTTTCTACATTATAGAATAGTAGTGATGACATCAGAACTATAGCATAACACATATGGAATCATGTAGTAACCAAAAAGTGTTTTATATGATTTTCCAACTGTCTTGAAGGAGTTTCCACATATGCTGAGCACTTGTTGGCTGCTTTTCCACTCTGTAGTCCAACTCATCCCAAACCATCTCAGTTGGGTTGAGTTTAGGTGATTGTGAAGGCCAGGTCATCTGATGCAGTACTCCATCACTCTCCTTCTTGGTCAAATAGCCCTTACACAGCCTGGAGGTGTATTGGGTCATTGTCCTGTTGAAAAACAAATGATAGTTCCACTAAGCACAAACCAKATGGGATGGCGTATCGCTGCAGAATTAAGTGTGCCTTGAATTCTAAATAAATCACTGACAGTCACCAGCAAAGCACCATCACACCTCCTCTTCCATGTTTCACGGTAGGAACCACTCATGCGGAGATCATCCGTTCACCTACTCTGTGTCTCACAAAGACATGACGGTTGGACTCATCAGACCAAAGGACAGATTTGCACCGGTCTAATGTCCATTGCTCGTGTTTCTTGGCCCAAGCAAGTCTCTTCTTATCATTGGTGTCATTTAGTAGTGGTTTCTTTGCAGCAATTCGACCATGAAGGCCTGATTCGCGCAATCTCCTCTGAACAGTTGATGTTGAGATGTGTCTGTTACTTGAATTCTGTGAAGCATTTATTTGTGCTGTAATCTGAGGTGCAGTTAACTCTAATGAATTTATGTTCTGCAGCAGAGGTAACTCTGGGTCTTCCTTTCCTGTGTCGGTCCTCATGAGAGCCAGTTTCATCATAGTGCTTGAAGTAATGATGGACTGTTGTTTCTCTTTGCTTATTTGAGCTGTTCTTGCCATAATATGGACTTGGTCTTTTACCAAATAGGGCTATCTTCTGTATACCACCCCTACCTTGTTACAACACAACTGATTGGCTCAAATGCATTGAGAAGGAAAGAAATTCCACAAATGAACTTTTATCGAGGCACACCTGTTAATTTTAATGCATTCCAGGTGACTACCTCATGAAGCTGGTTGAGAGAATGCCAAGAGTGTGCAAAGCTGTCATCAAGGCAAAGGGTGGCTACTTTGAAGAATCTCAAATATAAAATATAATTTTGATTTCTACAATGTAGAAAATAGTAAAAATAAAGAAAAACCCTTGAATGAGTAGGTGTGTCCAAACTTTTGACTGGTCGTGTGTGTAATCTTTAGATTTGTGTGGTGTTTGTTCGTTATCAGACACATTTAGTTGATTTCAAGTGGAATTCCCCCATTAAAACACATTTCTGTTCTCACTTTCAGTGGAAAGGGTGAGTGGGCTGTGTTAGGGTCATGGAGTGTTCAGAATCTGTTGACATAGGACAGGTCTGAGCCTGTGTTTTGGAGAGGGTAGGGAGGGTTTCCGTCTTGGGAGAGTAGGTGAGGGAGTTTCATGAGGTCATGAAGCAATAAAGTGTGTGCATGTGCGTGTCTGTGTCTTGTTTTTGACTTCCAAGCTGACTACAGTAGGGAGGGTTTGACTTGCAGTAACCAGTGTTACTGTTTCATGTTGGTTGTGAGGGTGCAAGGACTGGTGACTTTGATGAAGGAGAAGATGTTTGGTTTTATTTTTGTTGAGATTTATTCAGATACTGTAAGATGTTTGGTTTACAGTAACCACTATTATTATGATATCCCTCTCTGTACTGGAATACATCAGAAAATATACATTTTTCAATATTTAATCAGAGGCACATGTCTGTTCCCCTGTTTGGTATGGGACTTCTTAGTATGTGCTATAGTGGGCCTAGCCCWATAATGACATTATTTCTTGACTCACAATGCTCATTGTGTGTGTGTGTGTGTGCACCCAGGAACTCGTATGTGAGGCTCAGACACTTGTGCACCAACACATGGGTCCACAGCACTAACCACCCCATCGACAAGGAAGAGGAGAAACCGGTCATGTTACGTGTGAGTGACAGCTCAACCAGCCAATCTCCATTTAAGACCAGACAGTTTGAGACCTTACCAATAGTCTGTCAAATCCAATCTTTAACTACTTTATAGCATGTTTTCTGTGTGTCCCACTTAAATCTGTCCAACACAAACATTGCTCAATAATATAATAATACCCTCACATTAGATCTGACCACCGGATGCACAAATGATTCATTTTCTATTTGTGAGTTTTACTTACTAGAATTCACTTAATTTTACAATCCTAATTAACTCATCAGTTTCTCAGAATGTTGTTATTTTTTAGATCGGCACATCTGCACTGAAAGAAGACAAAGAGGCGTTTGCCATCGTACCCGTCTCGCCCGCTGAAGTCAGAGATCTTGACTTTGCCAATGATGCCAGTAAAGTTTTGGCGTCCATCGCAGGCAAACTGGAGAAGGGCACCATCACTCAGAACGAGAGGAGGTACACGGCAGCCATTTTGGTGCTCACTATGTATTCTTTACCTCTTCAATGTAGGCACCAAACCATTCCAGAATGGAATGTCCTTGGAACTCTGGGTATCAACATGGCCCTCATTAAGAATTCTAAATCTCAAAGAATCTTCCTGTGTGCTCCTGAGTGGCGCAGCACTGCATCTCAGGTCTCAAGGCTTCACTACAGACCCTTGTTTGATTCCAGGCTGTATTACAACCGGCCGTAATTGGGAGGGAGTCCCATAGGGCGGCGCACAATTGGCCCAGCGTCGTCCGGGTTAGGGTTTGGCCGGGGTAGGCTGTCATTATAAATAAGAATTTGTTCTTAACTGACTTGCCTAATTAAATAAAGGTTAAATAAAAAAATGACTTCCTGTGTGTCCTCCAGGGCGGTGACCAAGCTTCTGGAGGACCTGGTGTTCTTCGTGGTGGACATCCCCAATAATGGCCAAGATGTTTTGGAAATCATGGTCAACAAGCCCAACCGAGAGAGACAGAAACTCATGAGGGAACAGAATATCCTCAAACAGGTAGAGGACAATGTCATTCATAAGGGATAACTAGAACGTCCACAGACTGAAGGGGTGAAAAAGGCTTAGGCCGCCTACTTAATTCCTTTTCAATGTGGATCCATTGTGGATCCACAAGTTCCTTTGTCTTCTATTAACCTCTGTTGAAGTTCAACAAAGTATAACAAACTGTCATACTTCGCCAAACATTTTTCCAAACAAATGTATTTTCTTAACCTGATGGACTATCATCCAATGGGTGGAATTTCTCTCCAGATCTTCAAGCTACTGCAGGCTCCATTCACAGACAGCGGGGATGGGCCCATGCTGCGATTGGAGGAGCTGGCTGACCAGCGCCACGCCCCTTTCAGGCACATCTGCCGCCTGTGTTACCGTGTGTTACGCCACTCCCAACAGGACTACCGCAAGAACCAGGTACGCAGCGCGGTAACTGTCAGGCCTACTGGTCTGGGCCTACGACAGCCACACAAGCACACACATGACAGTTCACATGACTGGCCTGGTCCCAAGACAACCACTACCCCAACCTTATCCCTAGCCCCTTAACCTAACCCATACTCTTTCAGTGTTTGCTGATCTGAAGATACTAAATGAGYGTGTAAGCAGTATGATGGATGTTCCCCTAATTCAATTGGAAGCCTGAGTGGAGCTATATCCATTTGGCTTATATACACCAACAGTATCTGGTTCGATTAGACCTGCAGACCCTAGTGGGCTTTAGTAGAGGAATGGCATAGGGGTTGTTTTCACATGGTGTTCTGGACCGTGTGTTCCAGCAGACAGGGACTTAACCTATAGCCAAAATATCAAGCCACAGCACTTATACAATTAGCCTAAACTGTATGATGGCATTTAGCTGTAATTGAATGTGCTGTTCAGTCAGTGTGTCAAGTATTCTCAAATCTAATTTTATTAGTCACGTGCGCCGAATACAACAGGTGTAGATCTTACAGTGAAATGCTTAATTACGAGCCCCTAACCGACAGTGCTGTTTCAAAAGATACGGATAAGAATAAGAGATAAAAGTAACAAAAATCTGATTCTACTGCTTGCATAGAGTTCCATGTAGTCATGGCTCTATGTAGTACTGTGCGCCTCCCAAAAAATAACAATATATACAGGGGTGTGCCAGTACAGAGTCAATGTGCGGGGGCACTGGTTAGTTGAGGTAGTATGTAGATGTAGGTAGAGTTAATTAAAGTGACTATGCATAGATGACAACAGAGAGTGGCAGTGGTGAGGGGAGGGGGGGGGCGATGCGAATCGTCTGGGTAGCTATTTGACTAGATGTTCAGGAGTCTTATGGCTTGGGGGTAGAAGCTGTTTAGAAGCCTCTTGGACCTAGACTTGGCGCTCCGGTACCGCTTGCCGTGTGGTAGCAGAGAGAACAGTCTATGACTAGGGTGGCTGGAGTCTTTGACAATTTTTAGGGCCTTCCTCTGACACCGCCTGGTATAGAGGACCTGGATGGCAGGAAGCTTTGCCCCAGTGATGTACTGGGCCATTCGCACTACCCTCTGTAGTGCCTTGCAGTCAGAGGCAGAGCAGTTGCCATACCAGGTGGTGATGCAACCAGTCAGGATGCTCACGATGGTGCAGCTGTAGAACCTTTTGAGGATCTGAAGACCCATGACAATTTTTTTTTGTCTCCTGAGGGGGAATAGGTTTTGTCATGCCCTCTTCACGACTGTCATGGTGTGCTTGGACCATGTTAGTTTGTTGGTGATGTGGACACCAAGAAACTTGAAGCACTCAAACTGCTCCACTGCAACCCCGTCGACGAGAATGGGGGCGTGCTCAGTCCTCTTTTTCCTGTAGTCCACAATCATCTCCTTACTCACATTCTGCCTTCATCAAACTTTCAGCAGCACAACGCTCCCTTCCGGGCCACAAGACACGCACCCTCACTCACACACACACACACACACACACGCACACGCACGCACACACACACTCACGACCACATTCCTACAGAAACATGCATTGTCCAAACACACAGACAGGCAGTCCACTGTCACATACTGTGTGTAATTGTTGGAGTGGTGGCTGGATTCAACTGAAGGAGGAAGCTGCCTGGTGCCTGTGGACAGCCTCTGTTCTCCCAGTCTCAGATTTGTATTTATTTGTATTTATTATGGATCCCCATTAGCTGCTGCCAAGGCAGCGTATGTTATCATGTGTGTGTATGCATGTGTCTGTGACTATGTTTGTGTTGCTTCACTGTCCCCGCTGTTCCATAAGGTGTATTTTTATGCGTTTTTAAAAATCTGATTCTACTGCTTGCATAGAGTTCCATGTAGTCATGGCTCTATGTAGTACTGTGCGCCTCCCATAGTCTGTTCTGGACTTGGGGACTGTGAAGAGACCTCTGGTGGGATGTCTTGTACGGTATGCATAGTGTCTGAGCTGTATGCTAGTCATTTACACAGACAGCTCAGTGCTTTCAACATGTCAATACCTCTCACAAATACAAGTAGTGAACTTTGAGCCAGGAGAGATTGACATGCATATTATTGTTTCCTCTCTGTGTACCTGCCCTGTTCTGAGGCAATTGCAATTTTCCTAAGTCCCTCTTTGTGGCACCTGACCACACGACTAAACAGTAGTCCAGGTGTGACAAAACTAGAGCCTGTAGGACCTGCTTGTCGATAGTGCTGCTAAGAAGGTAGAGCAGCGCTTTATACTGGACAGACTTCTCCCCATCTTAAACTTCTTAGGGCTGTGATCCCGTTAATGGGATCGATATGACAACAGCCAGTAAATGGGCAGGGCGCCAAATTCAAAACAACAGAAATCTCATAATTATAATTCCTCAAACATACAAGTATTTCACACCATTTTAAAGATACACTTCTTGTTAATCCCACCACAGTGTCCGATTTCAAATAGGCTTTTCGGCGAAAGCACCACAAACGATTATGTTAGGTCAGAGCCAAGTCACCGAACAACACAGCCATTTTTCCAGCCAAAGAGAGGAGTCACAAAAATCAGAAATAGAGATAGAATGAATCACTAACCTTTGATGATCTTCATCAGATGACACTCATAGGACTTCATGTTACACAATACATGTATGTTTTGTTCGATAAAGTTCATATTTATATAAAAAAATCTCAGTATACATTGCCGCGTTATGTTCAGTAGTTCCAAAAACATCCGGTGATTTTGCAGAGAGTCACATCAATTTACAGAAATACTCATCATAAATGTTGATGAAAATACAAGTGTTATACATGGAACTTTAGATACACTTCTCCTTAATGCAACCGCTGTGTCAGATTAAAAAAAATCTTTACGGAAAAAGCAAACCATGCAATAATCTGAGTACGGCGCTCAGARCCCAAAACACACAATAAATGTTTGTTTTGTTCGATAATGTCCATCATTTATGTACAAATAGCTCCTTTTGTTATCACGTTCAGTTCACAAATCAAAAATCATGACGCGTGTTCACTAGGAGCAGACGAAAAGTCAAAGTTCTGTTACAGTCCGTAGAAACATGTCAAACGAAGTATAGAATCAATCTTTAGGATGTTTCTAACATAAATCTTCAATAATGTTCCAACCGGAGAATTCCTTTGTCTGTAGAAATGCAATGGAACAGAGCTCGCTCTCACGTGAACGAGCGTCACGAGCTCATGGCATTCTGCCAGACACCTGGCTCAAACAGCCCTTATGAGCCCCCACTTCACAGTAGAAGCATCAAACAAGGTTCTAAAGACTGTTGACATCTGGTGGAAGCCTTAGGAAGTGCAACATGACCAATATCCCACTGTATCTTCAATAGGGAATGAGTTGAAAAACGACCAACCTCAGATTTCCCACTTCCTGGTTGGATTCTTTCTCAGGTGTTTGCCTGCCATATGAGTACTGTTATACTCACAGACATCATTCAAACAGTTTTAGAAACTTCAGAGTGTTTTCTATCCAAATATACTAATAATATGCATATATTAGCAACTGGGACTGAGTAGCAGGCAGTTTACTCTGGGCACCTCTGGGCACCTTATTCATCCAAGCTACTCAATACTGCCCCCAGCCATAAGAAGTTTTAACTGCTGTTGTATCAATATGTTTTGATCATGACAGTTTACAATCCAGGGTTACTCCAAGCAGTTTAGTCACCTCAACTTGCTCAATTTCCACATTATTAAAAAAAATATTTAGTTGAGGTTTAGGGTTTCGTGAATGATCTGTCCCAAATACAATGCTTTTAATTTGAAATATTTAGGACTAATTTATTCCTTGCTACCCAGTCTGAAACTAACTGCAGCTCTTTGTTAACGAAGTGTTGCAGTCATTTCAGTTGCTTTAGTAGCCGAAGTGTATAGCTTTGAGTCATCCGCTTACATAGACACATTGGCTTTACTCAAAGCTAGTGGCATGTCGTTTGTCAAGATTGAAAAAGTGAGGGGCCTAGACAGCTGCCCTGGGGAATTCCTGATTTCTACTTGGACTTTTTTGGAGATGCTTCCATTAAAGAACACCCTCTGTGTTCTGTGTTCGACTCTTTATCCACCATATAGCAGGGGTGTAAAGCCATAACACATACTTTTTTTCCAGCAGCAGGCTATGATCGATAATGTCAAAAGCCGCACTAAAGTCTAACAAAACAGCCCCACAATCTTTTTATCAATTTCTCTCAGCCAATCATCAATCATTTGTGTAAGTGCTGTGCTTATTGAATGTCCTTCCCTATAAGCGTGCTGGTAGTCTGTTAATTTGTTTACTATTGAAGATATTGCAAATAGGAGTGGTGATATTGTCTGCTATTATCCTCAGTAATTTTCCTTCCAAGTTGTCAGACCCCGGTGGCTTGTCATTGTTGATAGACAACATTACTTTTTTCACCTCTTCCACACTTACTTTACGGATTCAAAATTACAATTCTTGTCTTTCATAATTTGGTCAGAAATACTTGAATGTGTAGTGTCAGCTTTTTTTACTGGCACGTCATGTTTGCTAATCTTGCCGATTAAAAAATCATTAAAGTAGGAAATATCAGTCGGTTTTGTAATGAAGGAACCATCTGATATGATGACTGATGCAGCTGAGTTTGTCTTTTTCTCCCCAAATGTCATTAAAGGTGCTCCAAAGCTTTTAACCTCTTGGCGCACGGATCCCTTTAACGGGATCATTTTCGTAAACAACCGCCAAATAAAAAAAATAAAAAAATAAAAATGTATTTTCATGAAATCACAAGTGAAATATACCAAAACACAGCTTAGCTTGTTGTTAATCCACCTATCGTGTCAGATTTTGAAAATATGCTTTACAGTGAAAGCAATCCAAGCGTTTGTGAGTTTATCGATCACTAGACAAAACATTACGAACAGCTAGCAGCAATGTAGATTGGTCACGAAAGTCCGAAAAGCAATCAAATTAATCGCTGACCTTTGATGATCTTCGGATGTTTGCAATCACGAGACTCCCAGTTACACAATAAATGTTCCTTTTGTTCGATAAATATTATTTTTATATCCAAAAGCCTCCATTTGGGTTGTGCGTTCAGAAATCAACAGGATCCAGCAGTCATGAAGGGAAGACGAAAATTCCAAATAGTATCCGTAAAGTTTGTAGAAACATGTCAAACGTTTTTTTATAATCAATCCTCAGGTTGTTTTAAACATAACTAATCGATCATATTTCAACCGGGCGGTAAACTATCAATACTAGAGAGAAAGAATGAACTAATCAAAGGACACCTGGCCATCCACTGACGCGTTTTGATAAATCTCGCTCATTTTTCAGAATAAAAACTTGAAACTATGTCAAAAGCCTGTTCACAACATGTGGAAGCCATTGGGCTTCCACCTTTAAATGGAGGATAGGCAGGCAATGGAACAGGGATTTTTCAAAATAAGAGCCACTTCCGGGTTGAATTTCCTCAGGTTTTCGCCTGCAAAATCAGTTCTGTTATACTCACAGACAATATTTTGACAGTTTTGGAAACTATAGAGTGTTTTCTATCCTAATCTGTCAATTATATGCATATTCTCGCATCTGGGCCTGAGAAATAGGCCGTTTACATTGGGAACATTATTTTTCCAAACATAAAAATTCTGCCTCCTAGCGTCAAGAAGTTAACTATCATTCTTTATGTCATTTATCTTTGTTTCATAGTGTCTTTTCTTCTTTTTATTCAGTTTAGTCACATGATTTCTCAATTTGTAGTATGTTTGCCAATCGGTTGTGCAGCCAGACATAATTTCCATTCCTTTTGCCTCATCCCTCTCAACCATACAATTTTTCAATTCCTCATCAATCCACAGGGATTTAATAGTTTTTATGGTCATTTTCTTAATGGGTGCATGCTTATTAGTAACTGGGATAAGCAATTTGATAAATGTGTCAAGTGCAACATCTGTTTGCTCCTCATTACACACCAGGGATCAACACATGTTCTTTGCATCAACAACATAGGAACCACTACAACACTTATTGTATGATCTCTTATAGACAATATTAGGCCCAGCCTTTGGAACTTTGGTTTTCCTACATATGGCTACTATATTGTGATCACTAGATCTGATGGATCTGGATACTGCTTTCAAGCAAATTTCTGCAGCATTAGTAAAGATGTGATTAATATATGTTGACGATTTCATTCCTGTGCTGTTTAACTACCTTGGTAGGTTGACTAATAACCTGAACCAGGTTGCAGGCACTAGTTGCAATTTGAAGCTTTTTCTCAGATGAATGGCCTGGAGGCCTTTGATATGGCCACACTAATACTGTGTCTCTGTAGTCTGACGTTACACTGGCCAGTTGAACAAATCCAGGAAAATTTGGAAGACATTTGGGAATTACCCATGGGAATTTGGGGAATCTTATATTTTATCTACCTTTTTTAAATCCACCAACATGTCATTAGTTTTGCCTGTGTTACAGTAAATGTGTTGTTGTTGAAGTAATGAGTGGGAATTATAGGTAAGTAATACTGAGGCAACAATACAGAAACTATTTTGTGTGTAACTTTTTTTAAACTAGGCAAGTCAGTTAAGAACAAATTCTTATTTACTATGACGGCCTACACCGGCCAAACCCAGATGACGCTGGGCCAATTGTGCGCCACCCTATGGGGACTCCACAGCCGGTTGTGATACAGCCTGGATTCGAACCAGGCTGTTTGTAGTGAAGCACAGAGCTGCAGTGCCTTAGACCTCTGCGCCACTCGGGAGCCCTGAACTAAACTCAGCAAAAAAATAAACGTCCTCTCATTGTCAACTGTGTTTATTTTCAGCAAACTTAACATGTGTAAAAATTTGTATGAACATAACAAGATTCAACAACTGAGACATAAACTGAACAAGTTCCACAGACATGTGACTAACATAAATGGAATAGTGTGTCCCTGAACAAAGGTGGGGGTCAAAATCAAAAGTAACAGTCAGTATCTGGTGTGGCCACCAGCTGCTTTAAGTACTGCAGTGCATCTCCTCCTCATGGACTGCACCAGATTTGCCCGTTCTTACTGTGATGTTACCCCACTCTTCCACCAAGGCACCTGCAAGTTCCTAGACATTCCTGGAGGGAATTGCTCTAGCTCTCACCCTACGATCCAACAGGTCCCAGATGTGCTCAATGACCCCTGTGAGACAAAACCGTGACTCGTCAGTGAAGAGCACTTTTGGGACCACCGACGGTGGGTTTGTGCCCATAGGCGGCGTTGTTGCCGGCGTTGTTGCCGGTGAGGACCTGCCTTACAACAGGCCTACAAGCCTGTCCAGCCTCTCTCAGCCTATTGCGGACAGTCTGAGCATTGATGGAGGGATTGTGGACAGGTGTCTTTTATACTGATAACAAGTTCAAACAGGTGCCATTAATACAGGTAACGAGCGGAGGACAGAGGAGCCTCTTAAAGAAGAAGTTACATGTCTGTGAGAGCCAGAAATCTTGCTTGTTTGTAGGTGACCAAATACTTATTTTCCACCATAATTTGCAAATAAATTCATAAAAAATCCTACAATGTGATTTTCTGGATTTTTTTTCTCTCATTTTGTCTGTCATAGTTGAAGTGTACCTATGATGAAAATTACAGGCCTCTCTCATCTTTTTAAGTGGGAGAACTTGCACAATTGGTGGCTGACTAAATACTTTTTTGCCCCACTGTACATTAGTGAGTGCATACATTTTCATATGAGTAGCCCCAGTGGAAATCAAACCCACAACCCTGGTGTTGCTAGCGCCATGCACTTACCAACTGAGACATAAAGGACCGCAGTCCCAATGTTGTGATAATGTTTGACTATGATCAGAGCCTGTGTTTGTCCCACAGGAGTATATAGCCAAGCAGTTCCGCTTCATGCAGAAGCAGATAGGTTATGATGTCCTGGCTGAGGACACTATCACAGCTCTGCTCCACAACAACCGCAAGCTGCTGGAGAAACACATCACCGCTGCAGAGATAGACACCTTTGTCAGCCTCGTCAGGAAGAACCGGGAGCCCAGGTCAGTGTGTGTGTTTGGTTTTACTATCCTTGTGGGGGACCAGAAGTCCTCACAAGGATACTTCCCCATAGCGAAAAAGGCTATTTTAGGCTTAGGGGTTAGGGTTCCAAATTCTCTAAAACAACGTTGGAGGCAACTTATGGTAGAGAAATTAACATTACATTTTCTGGAAACAACTCTGGTGGTTGCTCCCTCAACTTGAGACATCTGTGGCATTGTGTTGTGTGACAAAACTGCACATTTTAGAGTTGCCTTTTATTGTCCCCAGCACAAGGTGCACCTGTGTAATGATCATGCTGTTTAATCAGCTTCTTAATAGGCCACACCTTTCAGGTGGATGGATTCTCTTGGCAAAGGAGAATGCTTACTAACAGGGATGTAAACAAATTTGTGCACAAATTTGGGGATCTTTTATTTCAGCTCATGAAACATGGGACCAACACTTTACATGTTACGTTTATATTTTTGTTCAGTTAGGAGTTAGGTTATGGGGTTAGGGAAAATAGGATTTTAAATGGGAATAAATTGTTTGGTCCCCACAAAGATGGTAAAACAAACATGTGGGGGTGGCTGTGTGACGGAATGTGTTAGTCGTTTGCCACATCAAGGGAGTAAAGACGTGTGGACCACAGGAAGTTGGTGGCACCTTAATTGGACAGGACGGGCTTGTGGTAATGGCTGGCGCAGAATAAGTGAAATGGTATCAAATCCATGGTTTCCATGTGGTTGATGCCATTCCATGTGCTCCGTTCCAGCTATTATTATGAGCCATCCTCCCCTCAGCAGCCTCCTGTGGTGTGGAGTGTATTGTAAGCTGCTCGAGGGCAGATGCTATGTTTTCATGTGTCATTTACTTGTGACGTGTTTGGGGAATTTTTCATTGGGGACATCATGGGTCTATAGAAATGTGTTTTTGTGCACTTGTGAATGCCGTTGTCCATATGAAAGGAGCAGTTGACATTGAATGGTGTGTGTATTCCAGGTTCCTGGACTATCTGTCAGACCTGTGTGTGTCTATGAACAAATCCATCCCGGTGACACAGGAGCTCATCTGTAACGCAGTCCTGGACCCCACCAACGGAGACATCCTTATAGAGACCAAGTAAGCCCTCTCCTCTCTTTTATACGAGATTTCAATTAATCAATATCTTTAAAATCTAAGTTCCCCTAAACATTTAACAATAATAGTCAATGGTTGTCTAGGTCTATGGTCTGTTACAGGCTGTTCTAGTATGGCAGATAAATAGCTCTTCAGTGTACTGAAGAGTAGTACTGCTCTCTTTATTGAAGTGTATTCAGTAGGAGCCCTTTCAGTCATATAGATCAAGCTGTTCAAGGTGACTGCATGATGGAGTGTTTACTCCTGGTGGATCCTCATGCTTGTCCTAATGGACATGCCTATCTAGTACAACATGTAGCCATTCAGTAAACATCTGTTCTTTCAGACAGAAAATGCTTTGATTGCAATGCACTTAATATCTCCATGTGTCCATTACAAAATTATATAGTAAGCACTACACGATCGAGGGATACTACAATGTGTAGTATTCTACACTATACTACAAAATTCTATAGTAAGTAGTACATATGATCGAGGGATACTACAGAGTGTAGCATAGTATTCTGCTGTATGCTACAGTTTACTACAGAATACTATATAATTCTATACTAAGTACTATAGTATTCTATAGTCAACTGTAATATTTGTTTATGACGGAAGGCTTGCATTCATTTATACCTATGTGTTTTGTTCTCAGTGCTACACAAACACAAGAGGCAGTTTTACTCCTTGTGTTCTCAGAAATCCATGTGATGCTGTTTGGTTCAACCACACTGTGTGTTCAAATAGCTATAAATGTGTCAGTTCCGTGTATAGCCACGCTAACATGTTTGTATGTACCTCTGGGATGGTCAACCGGCTGTGCGCAGGAATTTGTTCTAGCCCAGCTCCAAGACATCTGATTCAACTAATCTGCCATTTCTCTTCAATTTGGACCACTGTTAGCTGAATCAGGTGTGTTAGAGCAAGACTGGTGTTGTCCAGGTTTGAGATCAGATATTGTTTCCACCCCTGAATGGTCAAGGGTATGATTGTTGATAGTCTACTCTGATCCTAAATCTGTGGAGTAATACAGATTTGTCTCCTCCCCAGACTGGTGCTGTCCAGGTTTGAGATCGAGGGAGCGTCCATCGGGGAGAATTCTGTGGAGTCTGAGGAGGACGAAGAGGAAGTGTGGCTGTTCTGGAAGGACCGTAGTAAGGAGATCAGAAGTAAGAGCATCAGAGAGCTGGCCCAAGACGCCAAGGAGGGCGCCAAGGAGGACCAAGAGGTGGTCAGCTACTACAGGTCAGAAACACCACCAGGCTTTCTCTCATCTTTACTGTGTTATTTGTAGAAGATGAATAACTTCTGTCTCTGTTGATACTCGTGTGTGTATATGCTTGGTTTCCTCCTTGCTTTTGGAAATGGGGGTGGGTCCTACACATTGGGAGTGGATGAGGTGCGTACCCACCCCCCTCATCCCTTACACATGACTACTTGGAAAAGGTCCGATAAATTAAATCAATTATAGTCCACTTTATTCTGCAACTAATGACATTAATTGATTAATATAAAGTACCAGGAAGTAGAGAGAACCAGGCGGCGTCACTAACCTTGAAACTTTAATTTTCTGTTTGTTCCTGGTCTCTGTGTATCTTAATGTCTATGTCCCTCTCTCTCTCGCAGGTACCAGCTGAACCTGTTTGCGAGGATGTGTCTGGACCGTCAGTACCTGGCCATCAATAAGATCTCTGGCCAGTTGGACGTGGATCTGATCCTGCGCTGCATGTCTGACGAGGATCTGCCTTACGACCTGCGCGCCTCCTTCTGCCGCATGATGCTGCACATGCATGTGGACCGCGACCCCCAGGAACAGGTCACGCCCGTCAAGTACGCCCGCCTCTGGTCCGAGATCCCCTCCGAGATCGCCATTGACGAGTGAGTGGCAGGGCCGACGGCCTATCAGGGTTGAGGAAAGGAGTTAGTGACATGTTCAATGGCCAATCAGAAAATACGTTAGTGCAATGTATACAGTTTGTAGTGAAGGTTTGAAAACAATGTGCCATAGCCTTGTCTGTCTTACATGTACATTTTTTGAACTTAGGTAAAACAAAACAAAATATTCTTAGTGGAGTATTTAGAGAAGCATTAACATGGTAAGAGTTAGTCGTAAGTACTCACCTGTCCCCTACCTGTGATCTGTGTCCCTCTGGTCCCAGCTATGACAATGACGGGACGTCCAAGGATGAGATCAAGGAGTGTTTTGCCCTGACCATGGAGTTTGTCGAGAACTATCTTAGAGACGTGGTGTGTCAGAGCTTCCCATTCGCCGACAAGGAGAAGAACAAACTCACCTTCGAGGTCAGTCCCATCTGGAAGCTCAGTCCCTATTGGTCAAATCAATATGAGACCCAGTCCATATTGGTCAAAGGCAAAAAGCAGTATTAGGCTCAGTCACTATTGATCTAATCTGTATTAAATTCACTTCCTATTGGTAAAAGAAGAATGAGTTTCAGTATGACATGGATTTACTAAGCACTAGCTTTGTTCTCTCTTCCCGTCTCTTTTTGTCCATTCCCAGGTAGTGAATCTATCTAGGAATCTCATCTACTTTGGCTTCTACAACTTCAGTGACCTGCTGAGGCTGACCAAGATCCTGCTGGCCATCCTGGACTGTGTCCACGTCAGCACCATTTTCCCCATCAACAAGCTGGAGAAGGGAGACGATACTAAAGGTAGGACACAGTAACACACTGCCCCGCAGAGGGGTGAAGGTCCATACATCAGTGGGGCTTTAGTAGGGTTGAAGCTTTTCTAAAGTTCCCAGGTTTTCCCCAGAAATTCTGCTTGACTTCTGGGATTTTGGAACCCTAGGCTTGAGCATTATTCACCCCATGGCCAACAAAGGACAGAACAATTGTGCTCTCACATACATGATGGTTGACGCAATCATGTGTGTTTCTAGGCAGTAACGTGATGCGCTCCATCCACGGGGTGGGGGAGCTGATGACTCAGGTAGTGCTCAGAGGAGGGGGGTTCCTGCCCACCACCCCCATCAACCCACCCGACGGGGACCAGGTCAAGACCCAGACAGAGCCAGAGAAACAGGACATCCTGGTCATGGACACCAAGCTCAAGATCATAGAGATACTACAGGTAGAAAGGCCCACACACATGCAGTACACTGTATATACAGTACAGTACTGTATATACCCGTACACCCATTTGCAAACGCCCTTCCCCCAAACGTGGTTACTCTCCTTAACCCCAACCACTCATCCATAACCCCCAATGCTTATCCTAATATAAGGTGCCCTCTACAGTACAATAGTCTTACTTATTCAGTATGTGTCATGTTCCTCTCTGTCTCTCTGCAGTTCATTCTGAATGTGCGTCTGGACTACCGGATCTCCTGTTTGCTGTGTATCTTTAAGAGGGAGTTTGATGAGAGCAACTCCCAGTCAGATCTGTCTATAGCAGGAACCCATGAGGGACCAAACAACATGCCAGGTGGGAGGAGAGCTCAGGTCATGGCACCCATCACTTGGCATGTCACCTCTTTGTGTGTTACTAAGGTCACTCTGAATTATTTTCTCAGGAGCTCTGGACTTTGAGCACATAGAGGAGCAGGCAGAGGGGATATTTGGTGGAAGGTAACTGTTGTGATACACTAAACCTGCAGCAGTTTAGTTATTGTTTGATACTTGACCGTGTGCGCGTGTGTGCGTTTGCCTCTGTGTGTGTGTGTGTGTGTGTTTGTGTGCGTGTGCATGTGCGTTCGTTTTACATATGTTTGCTTGTGTGTCCACATCCAGTGAGGAGAACACCCCGTTAGACCTGGATGACCACGGTGGTAGGACCTTCCTGAGGGTCCTTCTCCACCTGACCATGCACGATTACCCTCCCCTGGTGTCCCGAGCCCTCCACCTGCTCTTCAGACACTTCAGTCAGAGACAGGAGGTCCTACAGGCCTTCAAACAGGTACACTCCTACTACCCACCCACTGTATATACTAGTGATGCGTGGGTCAGCTATTTTCTGACCTGCAGTTTTTTTTAAACTAATTAAACAGACCTTCACTTGCCTAATGTAATATTATAGAAACCATGACCTACATCTCATTCAAAGTTGCCAATTCCAAATGCATGAGTAGATTGTTTAAACATTTCTCAGAAAGACTAGGGTTGAGTTTATCTGCATCACAAAAGCATAACCATTAGCTGTAATTATATGCCCTTATTATAATGCACTTATTGTATGTCTGTCAGAATATGAATGCCTGCTAAATGACTACAATGACAAATGTACTGTTGTCTTGTCATACATGCAAAATAATAATACATATTCACTTTCCTAGAAGTTACTGTACTCATTGTCCATATTTTCCATTACAGTATGTGGTCTACCCATGACCCATCACTCACACTTACGTAATATCCTTAGAATTATACAATTATCCAAGTACCACTTAGGCTTTTAGTTTAGCTTGACCAGGAAATGGCTGCATGACTTGACCAGGAAAACCTGCAGTTATAACCTCCGAGGGCCCAGAGTTTGTCCTAGTCAAGGCACATGGTCAGGTAAAACTATTGTTCGACTCTAATCATAAACAACCATCCCACACMTGGTATCCTCCATACTGGTGTCCTACTGGTCTGTTGTCCATGCCTCCAGGTGCAGTTGCTGGTGACCAGTAAGGATGTAGAGAACTACAAGCAGATCAAGTCAGACCTGGACCAGCTACGCTCCATTGTGGAGAAGTCTGAGCTGTGGGTCTACAAGAGACAGGGGCCAGATGAGGGCATGGACGCTGGGGAGGGCTCTGCAGAGTCTCAACACAAGAAGGTACAGTAGTAGGCATCCACAGACCAGGAGTTAGCCACCTAGCGCTTAACTCTCTGCAGTGGTGTATAGTACTTAAGTAAAAATACTTCAAAGTACTACTTAAGTAGTTTTTTGGGGTATCTGTACTTTACTATTTATGTTGTTTGATAACTGTACTTTTACTTCACTACATTCCGAAAGAAAATAATGTACTTTTTAATCCATATATTTACCCTGACACACAAAAGTACTTGTTACATTTTGAATGCTTAGCAGGACAGGAAAATGGTCCAATTCACACAATTATCAAGAGAACATCCCTGGTTATCTCTACTTCCTCTGATCTGGTAGACTCACTAAACACAAATGCTTAGTTTGTAAATTATGTCTGAGTGTTAGTGTGCCCCTGGCTATCCGTAAATAAATAAACACGCAAATTGTCGCAAATTGCCTTTCACTTTGACTTTAGTAATTTTCTATTAAGGTATCTTTACTTTTACTCAAGTATGACAATTGGGTACTTTTTTTACCGCTGGCTCTCTGTGTTAAACTATGGCAATATAGCTTTATTGTTAGCTAAGCTCGCTATCCTTTGTGAGAGATGCATTGGCTAATGGTCTTGTTCTGTTTGTTCGTTAGGGTGACTCCAACTCGGGTGGCTCAGACAAGCCAAAGAAACCAGAGAGCACCAGGAGCTACAACTACAGAGTGGTGAAGGAGGTGAAGTCTAAACAGTCTTTTCAACTTTTCAGTATACTGTATTATCTCTGGGATGGATAGGGCTATGGTTAAAGGGATACTGCAAGATTCTGGCAATACCTTTTTACTTACCCAGAGTCAGATGAACTCGTGGATACCATTGTTATGTCTCTGTGTGCAGTATGAAGAAAGTTAGAGGAAGTTTTGCGAGCCAAGTAAGTAGAACAATGGCTAAATTGCCCAGAATCTTGCAGTTTCCCTTTTTACCCCCTTTTCTCCCCAATTATCATGGTATCCAATTGCTAGTAATTACTATATTGTCTCATCGCTACAACTCCCGTACGGGCTCGGGAGAGACGAAGGTCGAAAGCCATGCGTCCTCCGAAACACAACCCAACCAAGCCGCACTGCTTCTTAACACAGCGCKCCTCCAACCCGGAAGCCAGCCGCACCAATGYGTCRGAGGAAACACCRTGCACCTGGCYMCCTYGGYTAGCRCGCACTGCRCCMGGCCCGCCACAGGRGTCGCTGGTGCRCGATGAGACAAGGAYATCCCTACCGGCCAAACCCTCCCTAACCCGGACGACGCTAGGCCAATTGTGCGTCGCCCCACGGACCTCCCGGTCGCGGCCAGCTGCAACAGAGCCTGGGCGCGAACCCAGAGTCTCTGGTGGCGCAGCTAGCGCTGGCGATGCAGTGCCCTAGACCACTGCGCCACCCGGGAGGCCCTTGCAGTTTCCCTTTTAACATAGTTGAGCTAGACCCTCTCTCTCCACTTGTTTGTCTCCCCCGTGTGTGTGTATGTGTGTAGATTCTGCTGCGTCTCAGTAGGCTGTGTGTTCAGGAGAGTCTGTCCGGCAGGAAGAGTAAGAAGCAGCAGCAGAGACTCCTCAGGAACATGGGAGCTCACACCGTGGTGCTGGAGCTACTACAGATCCCCTACGAGAAGGTACTGCTGTTTGTGTGTGTGTGTGTGTGTGTCTGTGTGTACTCGCAATCCTTTCATCCTCTGTGTTATCTCCAGGGGGAGGACGTGCGTATGCAGGAGATCATGAAGCTGGCCCACCAGTTCCTGCAGAACTTCTGTGCAGGGAACCAGCAGAACCAGGCTCTGCTCCACAAACACATCAACTTGTTCCTCAATCCAGGGGTGAGACAGACCGCACTGACCCACCATGACCTCACCACTGTTATTACTTTAACCATGGCATTAGCACTGTCTTCCTCTAATAAAATAAAACGTTTATGTACATCAAGATTTCTGAAGATGTACCAATTCAATGTTGATTCAGAATTAACTCTTTCTCTATCTTTTGTATCTCCCTCCCTCCCTCCATCTCTCTCTTTCCTTCCCCCTCCTTTCTCTCTCGCCTATCAGATCCTAGAGGCTGTCACCATGCAACATATCTTCATGAATAACTTCCAGCTGTGCAGTGAGATCAACGAGCGCGTGGTACAGCACTTTGTCCACTGCATCGAGACGCACGGCCGCAACGTCCAGTACCTCAAGTTCCTGCAGACCATCGTCAAGGCCGAGAGCAAGTTCATCAAAAAGTGTCAAGACATCGTCATGGCTGAGGTAACTATCTCATCATCACCCTGTTGTCTCATTGCCAATTTTTTATTCTGCCCAGCCAATCGTATGACACATTTGTCATTGAATCAAATCATAACCACACAATGAAATCATATTGTATCCTACACAGTTTGTTGTATTTTTCGATCCCTTTCCACACATAAAATACCCGGCATTCAACTGTTCCATAGTCTATTTCGTTCCATTGACTTAGTATATGTTTCTTCTCTGTCCCTTTCTTCCCCTAGCTGGTGAACGCTGGCGAGGACGTGCTGGTATTCTACAACGACCGTGCGTCCTTCCAGACCCTGGTCACAATGATGCGGTCGGAGCGAGACCGTATGGATCAGAACAGTCCTCTGATGTACCACATCCACCTGGTAGAGCTGCTGGCTGTCTGCACTGAGGGAAAGAATGTCTACACTGAGATCAAATGTAACTCTCTGCTGCCTCTGGACGACATAGTGAGGGTGGTCACCCACGAGGACTGTATCCCTGAGGTGAGCTGAGGAGATTCAGGATGGAAGATGCAGAGTTTAGGGCTAGGGAGAAGGGTGGGGCTTAAGGAGTTAGGGTTAGACTTGAAGGTGTAGAGCAGAGGGCTGTGGATCCTCAAGTCTTCACAGGCCTGCCATTCATCATCTAGCCGTCCCCATAATGGCCTGTCTGCCCTTGTTCCCGTCTCACTCTTATGGACAAGTCATTGTCCACTATCTGTCATCTTTTCGGTCTTAGACAGTAGTGAGCCCTACTCTACAGGGACAAACTCAGAACAACCATGGCCCCTAGATTAGTCAACTAACAGGCCCCAATCACTGTGCCCTGCCCTGAGGTAGAGTCACATCAGGATGTATTCATCATCATTGTAAATCAACTCCTTGAGCTATGGACAGGGTGTAATGAGTGTGCTCAACGCTGTCCTCTCCAGGTGAAGATAGCCTACATCAACTTCCTGAACCACTGCTACGTGGACACGGAGGTGGAGATGAAGGAGATCTACACCAGCAACCACATGTGGAAGCTCTTTGAGAACTTCCTGGTGGACATCTGCAGGGTGAGAGACTTATACAAGACAGGAGCTGTGTTTGAATACTCCCCATACTAACTGTGCTATTTGTGATGTGAATTGAGTATATATTATGCTTACTGGTCATAGTATGTTGTACTAAATTCTCCAAAATATTAAGTATATACGCAGAGGACACTATTTCCGTACTTTAGGGCCCTTGATGCAATTCTTCAGGAAATGGGAATGATATCACATTGTTTTCAGGTTTCAAGAAAATGGTGGAAAATATGCCACCGAAGTCCAACAATAGCGGATACTAATTATGACAAATGCTAACAATGTTGAGCAATGTAATAAAGTAATTACTTTTCAAATAAGTTACCTTACATGTTATGTTGGCTGACAATTTGTTAGCTACGCTGTCCTTATGAACCACATAGCATATCATTACAGCAGTATGTACCGGTATGTTAGCTAGCTACCTAAAGTTAGTTGGCTACTTATACATCAAACTTGCCAGTATATTAACTATAGGCTATCTAACTAACTACCCAATGTTTATTGATTTGATTATTCCTGTCATTCTTAGGTTAGCTAAATGGTCTAGTCGTTGTGCGTTCTCAATGGACATTCGGGTGCTTTCGTAAGTAATTAATTTACGAGTAATCAACACTGGTTGAATATGGCCGGTGTCAGTTAAGTCGGCAAAAAAGCGTAATTAAATTGTTGCCAGCAACACAGTTAGTCACCAACGCTCTGGATAACACGGAAACTGCCTAACCAGCTCKGCTAGGGCGAGTACAATGGTCAGATTGGTCACTCTCATTTGTGTCTGGAAGTAGCTAGCAAGCTAGCCAACGTTAGCTTGGGTGCATGACTGCCAGTGTAAGGTCAGATCGCTCAAATCAACCATACTCCTCGGCCCGAGTGTCCAGTGTCCGCTCCGAGAGCGAAACGCTCTGAATATACAAATGGACAATCTGACAACGCTCTGAATTTAAGAGCACACTCTGGCACTCCATATTGAATTTAAGAAAAAAATGTCTAACTATAAAAAAAAAAAATAACATCATAAATATTCCCTTACCTGATGATCTTTCATCAGAATGCAGTGCCAGGAATCCTAGTTCCACAATAAATCGTTGTTTTGTTTTGGAATGTCCATTTCTTCTGTCGAATTAGCAACTTTGGCTAGCATGGTGTTGTCACGTGTCCATGAAGATTTTATGCATGAACGAAAAATTAAAAAAGTCATAATAAGTAGCGAATAAACTGGTCAAACTCAGTTGATAATCCATCTTTAGGATGTTTTTCAGAAATATATCCAATAACGTCCCAGACGGAGCATTCTTCGTGTCTACCTAACGCATTGCAGAAAACGATATGACAAACCCAAGTGCGTAGCCAGGTACTACCATATGGCTGACCTCTCACTCCAACGACTCCCATCCGGTCCCAGAGAAGGCTAGAGACTTCATTCCACGTTCTACTGCCTGTTGACATCTAGTGGAAGGCGTATGAGTGCATACAGATCCATAAATAAAAGACAATTGAATACACAATGCCTTTCACAGAGACCCATTTCAGAATTTTCACTTCCTGTTTGGAAGTTTGCCTGCCAAATGAGTTCTGTTTTACTCGCAGATATAATTCAAACAGTTTTAGAAACTTCAGAGTGTTTTCTATCCAATAGTAATAATAATATGCATATCATATGATCTAGGACAGAGTACGAGGCCGTTTAAATTGGGCACGATTTTATCCAGAAGTGAAAATGGCGCCCCCTATTTCCAAGAGGTTAAGTTTTAATGCTAGCTAGCAACTTACCTTGGCTTCTTGCTGCCCTCGCGTAACAGGTAGTCAGCCTGCCACGCAGGCTCCTCGTGGAGTGCAATGTAAGGCAGGTGGTTAGAGCGTTGCACTAGTAACCAGAAGGTTGCAAAAACGAATCCCCGAGCTGACAAGGTAAAAATCTGTCATTCTGCCCCAGAATAAGGCAGTTAACCCACCGTTCCTAGGCCGCCATTGAAAATAAGAATGCGTTCTTAACTAACTTGCCTAGTTAAATACAGTTGTAAAAAAAAATAAAAAAAATAAATACCGATTACCGATCGTTATGAAAACTTGAAATCGGCCCTAATTAATCGGCCATTCCGATTAATCGATCGATCTCTAACGTCAAGCGTAAAAAATAGAACCAAGTTCTATTTTAGCGCCTGCCTACGCAGATGCTCGTTGACGCGCGCAAGCAGTTTGGATGAAATGATTGTGTAAATTTATTTGATTGTGTGAATTTATTCTTCACACGCAAAGTGCTTCACACGGGTGGCGTGGTCAGCATGTTAGGTGGCCCATCCAAGACTTTTCTAAGTAGAAATAACCAGGCAAGAGTTATACGTCTGAATGACTGATGAGAATGGATCAGTTTCAATCAAACTTTTTATAAAAAATATTAAGGAAATTTAGCACAATAGCATAATTATTAGCATAAATACAGTTTATCCTCCCTATACTAAACTATAATATACTTGTAATAAATCCGCCCCTTCTGAAAACTCATTGTTCCTTCACTATACTATACAAAGGCCTGGATTTCCTACAGTATTCAGAATGTATAGATGTCATAAGTGCAGTACAACTGCAGGTGAAACGGGAATGAGTTGTGTTCACCTTGTGACCTCTGCAGGTGTCCAACAACACGAGTGACCGCAAACATGCCGACACGGTCTTGGAGAGCTATGTGACTGAGACGGTCATGAGCATCGTGACCACCTTCTTCAGCTCACCCTTCTCCGACCAGAGCACCAGCCTGCAGGTAACCAACGGCCACCCACATCCCTACCCAGAAAAGAGAGGGACGTTCTGTCAGAGGAACCAAGGTCTTTCGGAGAAAGCCAGTACAACCTTCCTTCCTCTCAGTTTTCACAATCTCATTTGCCATTTATGTTATCTTTCTATCTTGGAACATGGAGTTTGTCATAATCCCGTAGAGCTAGCCTTAGAGGGCTGTAGCCTACTCCTGTCACAGTCTATAATGATTGTTATCATGGTGTCACTGAGTGATGTTTTCCTGTTGTACACGGGAGTCATAACCTTGGTAGAGAGCATTTAGGACAGGGACAGTGGTGGACATCTTGAAACATGGAGATCAGACTGGGACAGGGAGAGGTTGAATATATCTGCAAACACTCCAGCCAGCTGGTATGCACATGCTCTTGAGGACGCGGCCGGGGATACCATAGGGGTCGGCTGCCTTGTGAGTATTTACATGCTTGAAGGTCTTACTCACGTTTGCCACAGTCCTCTTCAGTAGCAGGGGCTCTCGTAGGAGGATCGGTGTTGATTAGCTCGAAGCGAGCATAAAAAGTGTTTTGCTCGTCTTGGATAGAGGCATCGTGTTCTCCACGCAGCTGGTTTTCCTTTTAGAATCCCCAATGGTTTGAAGTTCTTGCCACATGCATCTTGCGTCGAGGCCATTGAAGTGTGATTCCACTTTGTCCTTGTACTGTCTTTTTGCGTCCTTGATTGATTTCCAGATTGCGGCCACCATGTTGTTTCACAGGGCTAGGTGGAGGTATGATTTGTAATGGTGGAGCCTTAATAGTTAGTGTGAGTCGGAAGCATCCATGTCAAGTATACAATAACATGGTTATATAAACCTTATAGTATAATCTAGTTAATCAGTTTTTTATAACTCAATTATTCTACCTCTCACTCCCCACTCCCCTCTGCCCTCTCCCGTCTTTCCTTCTCTCCTCTCCCTCCTAACCCTCCTCAGACCAGGCAGCCAGTGTTTGTACAGCAGTTACAGGCAGTGTTCAGAGTGTACCACTGTAACTGGTTGGTCCCAATCCAGAAGGGCTCAGTGGAGAGCTGTATCAAGGTGCTGTCTGACGTGGGTAAGATGTACAACACATTCATTACATTAACCCCCAACACTACTGTAGCTCCGATTTACATCTCCAACAAAGACCCCTCAAAAYAACCTGGCTTCTATTAACTACTCTACTGTATGTATAGATTTGACCAACTGTATAACACTTTATATATTGGGGTTGTCAAAGAAATCCAACTTGATGTTAGCCATTTGTTGGTCATTTGTTAGTCAAATTCCCTGATGAGGCAGTGCTATTATGATTGGGATGTACTCTGGAGATGAGTGTTGTATAACATCTTCCTTGGTTGTGTGTACAGTGCCAGTCAAACGTTTCGACACACCTACTCATTCATTGTAGAATAATATTGAAGACATCAAAACTATGAAATGACACCAAAAAGTGTTAAAAAAATCAAAATATATTTTAAAGTAGCCACCATTTGCCTTGATGACAGCTTTGCACACTCTTGGCATTCTCTCAACCAGTTTCACCTGGAATGTTTTTCCAACAATCTTGAAGGAGTTCCCACATATGCTGAGCACTTGTTGGCTGCTTTTCCTTCACTCTGCGGTCCAACTCATCCCAATTGTAAAGGGAAAGTGGGATACCTAGTCAGTTGTACAACTGAATGCCTTCAACTGAAATGTGTATTCCGCATTTAACCCAACTTAACCCTCTGAATCAGAGAGGTGCGGGGGTCTGCCTTAAATCAAAATCCACATCTTCAGTGCCCGGGGAACAGTAGGTTAACTGCCTTGCTCAGGGGCAGAACGACAGATTTATTTCCCCTTGTTAGCTCGGGGATTCGATCCAGCAACTTTTCGGTTACTGGCCCAATGCTCTAACCACTAGGCTGCCTGCTACGAATTGGGTTGAGGTCGGGTGATTGTGGAGGCCAGGTCATCTGATGCAGCACTCCCTCACTCTCCTTCTTGGACAAATAGCCCTTACACATCCTGGAGGTGTGTTGGGTCATTGTCCTGTTGAAAAACAAATGATTGTCCCACTAAGCACAAACCAGATGGGATGGCGTATCGCTGCAGAATGCTGTGGTAGCCATGCTGGTTAAGTATGCTTTGAATTCTAAATACATAATCGACAGTGTTACCAGCAAAGCACCATCACACCTTCTCCATGCTTCACGGTGGGAACCACACATGCGGAGATCATCCGTTCACCTACTCTGCATCTCACAAAGACACGGCGGTTGGAACCAAAAATCTCACATTTAGATTATCAGACAAAGGACAGAGTTCCACCGGTCTAATGTCCTTTGCTCATATTTCTTGGCCCAAGCAAGTCTCTTCTTCTTATTGGTGTCCTTTAATAGTGGTTTATTTACAGCAATTCAACCAAGAACGCCTGATTCACGCAGTCTCCTCTGAGCATTTGATGTTGATGTGTCTGTTACTTGAATTCTGTGAAGCATTTATTTGGGCTGCAATCTGAGGTGCAGTTAACTCTAATGAACGTATCCTCTGCAGCAGAGGTAACTCTGGGTCTTCCTTTCCTGTGGYGGTCCTCATGAGAGCCCGTTTCATCATAGCGCTTGATGGGTTTTTGCGACTGCACTTGAAGAAACTTTCAAGGTTCTTGAAATGTTCCGTAYAAACTGACCTTCATGTCTTAAAGTAATGATGGACTGTCGTTTCCCTTAGCTTATTTGAGCTGTTCTTGCCATAATATGGACTTGGTCTTTTGCCAAATAGGGCTATCTTCTGTATACCTCCGCTATGTTGTCACAACACAACTGATACCTTCCTATGTCAACACAACACAACACAAGGCACACCTGTTAATTGAAATGCATTCCAGGTGACTACCTCATGAAGCTGGTTGAGAGAATGCCAGAGTGTGCAAAGGTTGGCTACTTTGAAGAATCTCAAATATATATATATAAAATATATTTTGATTTGTTTGACACTTTTTTGGTTACTACATGGTTCCATGTGTGTTATTTCATCGTTTTGATGTCCTCACTATTATTCTACAATGTAGAAAATAGTAGAAATAAAGAAAAACCCTTGAATGAGTAGGCGTGTCCAAACTTTTGACTGGTACTGAATGTGATAGCTAAAGGGCGGGCCATAGCCATCCCAGTGGATCTGGACAGCCAGGTGAACAACCTGTTTGTGAAGTCCAACAACATCGTTCAGAAGACAGCCATGTCCTGGAGAATGTCTGCCCGTAACGCTGCACGCAGAGACTCAGTACTGACCACCTCCCGAGACTACAGGAACATCATCGAGAGACTGCAGGTGGGTACACTGTTTGTGAGTCTGTCTGAGGAAYGAGGCTAGGGAAATGTAATCCCTCCTAAATTCATAGATGTTGCTCTACACGTGCAAGGACTGACAGACCATGACATCCAAGCGATAATTTTGAAGCTATACATTGTTTGTTTACATTCTTGTTGTTTGTGAACAATGGATTAATAAAACCTTATATTTTGGATTATGATAAAGACAGACAGTTGTGTTAAGCTCATTAGCCCTTTATAAGTTATATTCTTCAAGAATCAGTGAGTGAATAAAGAATTGAAATGAAAGTTATCAACTTCACAAATCCCAGACCAGCTTAAATTTTTTGTACCTCAGTGTGTTAAAGAGGTAGTGCGAGATTTTGGCAATTAAGCCTTTCTCTACTTACCCAGAGTCAGATGGGCAGTTGTGAACTAGCACAATTGCTAGCTATTGCTCACAAAACGACCTACAACTTCCTTCAAACTTCAGTCAAAGACACACAAAGGGTATGAGTTTCTGACTCTAGGTAAGTACAAAAAGGGCTTCTTTGGCAAAATCTTGTACTATCCCTTTACCACATTGAGGCACAAAAAGTTAAAGCTACAGTCTGGGATTTGTGAAGTTGGTAACTGTCATTTAAATTCTTTATATTTACTCATTGATTCTTGAATAATATAACTTATAAATGCCTCGTGAGCTTAGCACAACTGTCTTTATCATTAATTACCAAAATCTCGCACTATCCCTTTAACTCGCTCCCTTTTTCTCTGCCCGTCTTTCTCTCTCCCCCCTTTCCCTCCCTGTCCCTTTGTCTCTGTAGGACATAGTGTCAGCTCTAGAAGACCGCCTGCGTCCGTTGGTCCAGGCTGAGCTGTCTGTCCTAGTGGATGTGCTGCATCGGCCAGAGCTGCTCTTTCCTGAGAACACAGACTCCCGCAGGAAGTGTGAGAGTGGCGGCTTCATCTGCAAGTACGTGTGTTCACACTAACAATCCCCACGCTAAACAACGTATACAGTGTATGGGATAGTATGTAGCAGAGGTGGGACCAAGTCATTGTTTTTGGTGTAAGTAAGTCTCAAGTCTTAGCACTCAAGTCCCAAGACAAGTCCCAAGTCAAGACAGGCAAGTCCGAGTCAAGTCTAAAGTGAAGACGGTCAAGTCTCAAGTCTTTAACTTTGAGTTTCGAGTCCTAAACAAGTCATTATGTGCTTTTTCTCACCTTTATTTAACCAGGTAGGCTAGTTGAGAACAAGTTCTCATTTACAATTGCRACCTGGCCAAGATAAAGCAAAGCAGTTCGACACATACAACAAAACAGAGTTACACATGGAATAAACAAACATACAGTCAATAATACAGTAGAAAAGGTCTGTATACAGTGTGTGCAAATGAGGTAAGATAAGGGAGGTAAGGCAATAAATAGGCCATGGTGGCGAAGTAATTACAATATAGCAATTAAACACTGGAATGATAGATGTGCAGGAGATGAATGTGCTACGCGTGCTCTTCACCAAATGTAATACCATTTCATAATTCTAACAAGAGTAATAGTTAGTATATTACATTTAAGCAAATCATGAATGCTTTTAAAAATATCTATATATTTATTACTTTCCAAATAAATGTTATATTTCTATGGAAATACATGGGTAGCCATGAGAAAGACACCCCCCCCGCCCCCAATAGTGATCGACTATTGAGGATCGCTATGGGGTGCAATCGGCGATGTAGGCTTGTACACAATCGCCCAACCTTGTTTTAGGAACGTCAGGCAGGATTTAGGCTACCAACCGCCTAGCCATTTGTAGCTCAATCTTGGGTGCAATGATCACGTTCCCACACTGACTGACTGTGTGGAGGCTCATTGATTTAACTTTACGCTAGCCAACATGATACACTAGTAAAGTAATAAAATATATAGCTGTCTGCTATATTAGCCACGACTTATTGTTTTTTGTGCAGCTTCAAATGTCGAATGTGGAAATGTGGACTTCAGTGCACAACACATCAGCTGTCTGTGACCAGGTGAAAAACATTTCTAAGCCAAACCTTCATGTCATAACTGCTAACTGCTACACATAGCCTACTTTGTTACCATATTATCGAACATCATAGTCAACATAGAATAGAAGTAACGCATTAGTAAACCCGCTACAATTACAGTACAGTGTACAGTCAGCAAGCAGTTTAGCAGTTACACCGGCGGGCCCCGGTGGCAATAAACTATTAAAACCAAAAGCTTCCTTGACTTGGAAGGGTTCTCGTGTTGGATAGCCATAGCCAGCTAGCTAACATAGCATCCTTCTCTGTTTGAGCCGGGTGTTTTGAGGAGGCGAAACTATCTAGTGAAAAGTAAAATACTACGAAATATAGCTCTATCTCTCTCCCTCTCCCTTTCTCTCTTGCTTCTCCTTCAAATTTGAAGAAATGTATTTGTTGAAAACTGTTCAACTGTTGTCTTTCTCTCTCTCTGAGTCAACTACTCACCACATTGTATGAACTGCAGTGCTAGCTAGCTGTATCGTAAGCTTTCAGTTCTAGATTTATTCTCTGATCCTTGATTGGGTGGACAAAATGTCAGTTCATGCTGCAAGAGCTCTAATACAGTTGAAGTCGGAAGTTTACATACACTTAGGTTGGAGTCATTAAAACTTGTTTTTCAACCACTCCTCAAATTTCTTGTTAACAAACTATAGTTTTGGCAAGTCGGTTAGGACATCTACTTTGTGCATGACACAAGTAATTTTTTCAACAATTGTTTACAGACAGATTATTTCACTTATAATTCACTGTATCACAATTCCAGTGGGTCAGAAGTTTACATACACTAATATGCTTGACCAGACCGGCACGTCGCGTGCGCGAGCGTCGCAAAATAATTTAGAAATCCATGTTATTCAATTATTGCACCCACACTGCTCGCTCGCGCCAACGAGTGTCTGCGGGCTAAAATTGAAGTCATTCCTATTTCTGACGCAGATCGCGCTGAAGTCCTGCCTCTCCCATCTCCTCATTGGTTTATAGAAGCAGGTACCCACGTGCCATCTCCTCATTGGTTATACCCACGTGGGTGATTGAAAGATGAACTTTGTTGCCGGTTGTCGTGGTAATGCAATGAAAGTTTAGATGCGATCACCATATAAGTTCTAAGATGAAAAAGCCTGGATGGAGAAGAGATGACTAGAAACGATTATGTTGCCGTTTTATGTGTGGATTTATTCTCGGAGTAGAGGTCCTTGTGCATTTCAGGTAAAATAACAACTCAATGTTTATATCCCAGACAAATTAGCTAGCACAGCAAGCTAGCTAAATAGTACAAATTAAAGTTAGCTAGCAAGTGCAAGCTAACTAGCTAATTGCCATACATGTTTAATGCTTTTCGACCTGTCCCAAATTAATGTCATTGGTTCAGAGTTTGTTTTGATATTTTAACCTGCGTGTCGTGATCGCGTTTGGTGTGGGGGGGCAAATACATTTATGCACGATAGTGACGATGGGCACGCGCGCAGCTGGTTTGGGTTCGTGTAAGTTGACTGTGCCTTTAAACAGCTTGGAAAATTCCAGAAAATGATGTCATGGCTTTAGAAGCTTCTGATAGGCTAATTGACATCATTTGAGTCAATTGGTGTACCTGTGCATGTATTTCAAGATCTACCTTCAAACTCAGTGCCTCTTTGCTTGACATAATGGGAAATCAAAAGAAATCAGCCAAGACCTCAGAGAAAAAAAATAGTAGACCTCCAAGTCTGGTTCATCCTTGGGAGCAATTTCCAAATGCCTGAAGGTACCACATTCATCTGTACAAACAATAGTACGCAAATATAAACACCATGGGACCACGCAGCCCTACCACCATATCGCTCAGGAAGGAGACTCGTTCTGTCTTCCTTAGAGAGTAATGTACTTTGGTGCGAAAAGTTCAAATCAATCCCAGAACAACAGCAAAGGACCTTGTGAAGATGCTGGAGGAAACAGGTACAAAAGTATCTATATCCACAGTAAAAAGAGTACTATATCGACATAACCTGAAAGGCTGCTCAGCAAGGAAGAAGCCACTGCTCCAAAACCGCCATAAAAAAAGCCAGACTACGGTTTGCAACTGCACATGGGGACAAAGATTACTTTTTGGAGAAATGTCCTCTGGTCTGATTAAACAAAAATAGAACTGTTTGGCCATAGTCACCATTGTTATGTTTGGAGGAAAAAGGGGGAGGCTTGCAAGCCAAAGAACACCATCCCAACCGTGAAGCATGGGGGTGGCAGCATCATGTTGTGGGGTGCTTTGCTGCAGAAGGGACTAGTGCACTTCACAAAATAGAAGGCATCATAAGGAAGGACAATTATGTGGATATATTGAAGCAACATCTCAAGACATCAGTCAGGAAGTTAAAGCTTGGTCGCAAATGGGTCTTCCAAATGGACAATGACCCCAAGCATACTTCCAAAGTTGTGGCAAAATGGCTTAAGGACAACAAAGTCAAGGTATTAGAGTGATCATCACAAAGCCCTGACCTCAATCCCATAGAAAATTTGTGGGCAGAGCTGAGGAATGGGCCAAATTTCATCCAACTTGTTGTGGGAAGCTTGTGGAAGGCTATCCAAAATGTTTGACCCAAGTTAAACAATTTAAAGTCAATGCTACCAAATACTAATTGAGTGTACGTAAACTTCTGACCCACTGGGAATGTGATGAAAGAAATAAAAGCTGAAATCAATCATTCTCTCTACTATTATTCTGACATTTCACATTCTTAAAATAAAGTGGTGATCCTTACTGACCTAAGACAGGGAATTTTGACTAAGATTAAATGTCAGGAATTGTGAAAAACTGAGTTTAAATGTATTTGGCTAAGGTGTATGTAAACCTCCGACTTCAACTATACACACACACACACACACACACACACACACACACACACACACACAGACACTTCCGTTCAAAAGTTTGGGGTCACTTTGGGGTCACACATTTGCTTTTTTGAAAGAAAAGCATATTTTTTGTCCATTTAAAATAACATCAACTTGATTAGAAATGCAGTGTAAACATTGTTAATGTTGTAAATTACTATTGTAGCTGGAATCTGCTGATTTAAAAAATATATTTAAAAAATAAAAAAACATTTAATGGAATATCTATGTAGCCGTACAGAGGCCCATTATCAGCAAATCATCAAATCAAATTTTATTTGTCAAATACACATGGTTAGCAGATGTTAATGCGAGTGTAGCAAAATGCTTGTGCTTCTAGTTCCGACAATGCAGTAATAACCATCGAGTAATCTAACCTAACAATTCCACAACTACTACATTATACACACAAGTGTAAAGGGATAAAGAATATGTACATAAAGATATATGAATGAGTGATGGTACAGAACGGCATAGGCAAGATGCAGTAGATGGTATCGAGTACAGTATATACATATGAGATGAGTAATGTAGGGTATGTAAACATAAAAGTGCATAGTTTAAAGTGGCTAGTGATACATGTATTACATAAAGATGGCAAGCAAATAAAATGCAAATTAATTACTTAAAAATCATACAATGTGATTTTCTGGATTTTTGTTTTGGATTCCGTCTTTCGCAGTTGAAGTGTACCTATGATAAAAATTACAGACCTCTACATGCTTTGTAAGTAGGAAAACCTGCAAAATCAGCAGTGTATCAAATACTTGTTCTCCCCACTGTACATATACATTATATTAAGTGGCATTGTTTAAAGTGGCTAGTGATACATTTTTGATCAATTTCCATCAATTTCCATTATTAAAGTGAGCTGGAGTTGAGTCAGTATGTTGGCAGCAGCCACTCGATGTTAGTGGTGGCTGTTTAACAGTCTGATGGCCTTGAGATAGAAGCTGTTTTTCAGTCTCTCGGTCCCTGCTTTGATGCACCTGTACTGACCTCGCCTTCTGGATGATAGCGGGGTGGACAGGCAGTGGCTCGGGTGGTTGTTGTCCTTGATGATCTTTATGGCCTTCCTGTGACATCGGGTGGTGTAGGTGTTCTGGAGGGACAGCAACCATTACTCCTGTGTTCCAATTGCACGCTAATCCAAGTTTATAATTTTAAAAGGCTAATTGATCATTATAAAACCCTTTTGCAATTATGTTAGCACAGCTGAAAACTGTTGTGCTGATTAAATAAGCAAAAAACTGGCATTCTTTAGACTCGTTGAGTATCTGGGGCGTCATTATTTGTGGGTTCGATTACAGGCTCAAAATGGCCAGAAACAAATAACTTTCTTCTGAAACTCATCAGTCTATTCTTGTTCTGAGAAATGAAGGCTATTCCATGCGAGAAATTGGCAAGAAACTGAAGATCTCGTACAAGGCTGTGTACTACTCCCTTCACAGAACAGCGCAAACTGGCCCTAACCAGAATAGAAACAGGAGTGGGAGGCCCCGGTGCACGTCTGAGCAAGAGGACAAGTACATTAGTGTCTAGTTTGAGAAACAGATGCCTCACAAGTCCTCAACTGGCAGCTTCATTAAATAGTACCCGCAAAACACCAGTCTCAACGTCAACAGTGAAGAGGCGACTCCGGGATGCTGGGCTTCTAGGTAGAGTTGCAAAGAAAAAGCCATATCTCAGACTGGCCAACGAAAAGAAAAGATTAATATGGGCAAAAGAACACACACTGGATAGAGGAATTCTGCCTCGAAGGCCAGGATCCCGGAGTCACCTCTTCACTAGACCCTGCCACATCTCGCAATCTTYTTGATTGCCTTGCAGCGGGACTAACTATAAACTAACTGTTTATATTCAGCCATGTACACATGTACCCAGCTGTGACGATAACTGACAATAATTATTTTGGGAGGTAATTTGGCCAGCATTTGATTGTAAGGAATTCTAGATCAGGTGAACAGAAGGACTTGAGTTCCTCTCTGTTATGATTACACCATGAGTCGTTAATCATGAAGCATACTACCACGCTCTTCCTCTTCCCAGAGAGGTGTTTATCTCTTACTCTCTTAGGCTGATACAGAGAGACTCATCCATGCTTTTATTACAATCAGGCTTGACTACTGTAATGCTCTCCTGTCTGGTCTAGCCAAGAAAGCCATTGGTCAATTGCAAAACATACAGAATGCTGCAGCACGGGTACTGACCAAGACCAGACGGAGAGCGCACATTACACCGGTTTTAAAGTCTCTGCACTGGCTGCCTATGAGTTTTAGAATTCATTTTAAGATTCTTCTATTGGTTTTCAAATGAATCCATGATTGTGCACGCCGATACATATCAGACATCCTTTTAAGTTATGTACCCAAGAGGTCCCTCACGTCCTCTGGCACTGGCCTTTTAACTATCCCAAAGTCTAGGACCAAGAGGCATGGAGAGGCCTCTTTTTATAGTTACTATGCCCCTTGCCTCTGGACTACCCTGCCAGAAAACCTGTGGGGGGCTGAAGCTGTGGACATATTTAAAGGGATCTTAAAACACAYCTTTTTAGCTTCACTTTTCCTTAGGATGCTTTTTTTAGTCTTTCAGTTTTAAATTGTTATTCTTTTGTTTTTTATCCTCATGTTTGTTGTGTAGTAAATATTTGTTTTTATTTTCATTTTTTGTATTAGTTTTTTTCCTGTGAAGCACATTGTGTTGCATTCATGTCTGAAATGTGCTGTATAAATAAAGCTTGATTTAATAACGGGATGCAATTTGGATACCCAAGCTATAGGCTTCTGTAGCTATGCGCAAATGACAGTTATAGCGCCAAACCTACCAAGTTGATTTATGATTTCTAGATTTTTAATTATATGCCCGGACTTTTCACTGTGTTTTCTACAATTTGTATCGTGTTAAATATTTGCCACTATAGGTAGCCACCRTCAGTTATACCCACATACATGTATAACTGTCACTGACTTTAGTGTTAGTTTCTTTAAATATTTTGTTTAAATCAAATCAAAGTTTATTTGTCACGTGCGCCAAATACAACAGGTGTAGGCCTTACAGTGAAATGCTTACTTACAGGCTCTAACCAACAGTGCAATTTATATATTTTTTAAAGGTATTAGGTGAACAATAGGGAAGTACAGAAATAAAAACAACAGTGAAAAATAACAGTAGACTCGCTACTTGTTTACCTGTCACGTTTGTGTGGTTGTTCCTGAGGATCGCTAGCAATAGTGGATCATATTAGGCCAACGTATTACAAGTTGGGACATGTAGCCTATTTGAATCATTATGGAACACAGACCATACATAGCAGTTTAAACCTGGAGCCTGGGCCACGCTTCATGACGAATGGACCGCTGTCATCAAAGTTCTATGATTAGTKAGGATTATTATGGTAGGTTTATAGGACTACTGTTCAACCCCTATTGTACATTATTCTCACCTTCCAATATTTCATGAATTGAWTATTGTAACTTTTAGGATGAATCAAACCAATATATTTCATGTGTAAAGGCTTTCTAAACTTTTAATTTGTATTGTTCATAAATACTTTATGAGCCCTAAATAATATACAAGATCAGACTATTTTTTTATCTACCAATTGGTGCTTAAAATGAGACCAATATGTATGTATTTACATGGCTTTCTTTCTTGGTCCCTAATATTCTGAACTGTTCTCTTCATATATTCTAGTAAGTCTGTCGAGAAAATTCTAATTAAATTGGATAAAAGTACTGAAAACGCAATTGMATGAAAACTCCAGCAGATAATCTGTTGGCCAGCAAGTGGGAGGATTTTCAGCGGTTAAATAAATTCTATTCAATGCGCGCAAGGGAACCATGSCTGAAATGCTTGTTACGCACCTACATACARTGCCTTTGGAAAGTATTCAGACCCCTTGACTTTTTCCACATTTTGTTACGTTACAGCCTTGTCCTAAAATGGATTAAGTAAAACAAAATCTACACTCAATATCCCATATATGACAAAGCGAAAACAKGTTTTTAGAAATGTTTGCACATTTATTAAATGTAAAAAACAGATACCTTATTTCCACAAKTATTCAGACCCTTTGCTATTTGCCTTGAAATTGAGCTCAGGTGCATCCTCTTTCCATTGATCATCCTTTAGATGTTTCTACAACTTGAWTAGAGTCCACCTGTGGTAAATTCARCTGATTGGACATGATTTGGAAAGGCACGCACCTGTCTGTATATGGTCCCACAGTTGACAGTGTATTTCAGAGCAAAAACCAAGCCATGAGGTCGAAGGAATTGTCCGTAGAGCTCCGAGACAGGATTGTGTTGAAGCACAGATCTGGGGGAGGGTACCAAAACATTTCTGCAGCATTGAAGGTCCTCAAGAACACATTGGCCTCCATCATTCTTCAATGGAAGAAGTTTAGAACCACCAAGACTCTTCCTAGAGCTGGCCGCCYGGCCAAACTGAGCAATCGGGGAGAAGGGTCTTGGTCAGGGAGGTGRCCAAGAACCCGATGGTCACTCTGACAGAGCTCTAGAGTTCTGGTCTGTTGAAAGCAAGATAGGCCAAAGAGTTCAGAGTGCCAACGTCACGTCTGGAGGGAACCTGGTGGTGGCAGCTTCTTGCTGTGGGGGATCTTTTTCAGTGGCAGGGACTGGGAGACTAGTCAGGATCGAGGGAAAGATGAATGTAGCAAAGTACAGAGAGATCCTTGATGAAAACCTGCTCCAGAGCGCTCAGGACCTCAGACTGGGGCGAAGGTTCACCATCCAACAGGACAGTGGCTTCGGGACAWGTCTCTGAATGTCCTTGASTGGCCCAGCCAGAAACCGGACCTGAACCCAATCGCACATCTCTGGAGAGACTTGAAAATAGCTGTGCAGCAACGCTCCCCATCCAACCTGACAGAGCTTGAGATGATCTGCAGAGAAGAATGGGAGAAACTCCCCAAATACAGGTGTGCCAAGCTTGTAGCGTCATACCCAAGAAGACTTGAGGCTGTAATCGCTGCCAAAAATGCTTCAACAAAGTACTGAGTAAATGGTCTGAATACTTATGTGAGTGTGATATTTAAGTTTTTGCTTTGTCATTATGGGGTTTAGCTTGATGAGGGGGGGACTATTGATTCAATTTTAGCATAAGTCTGTAACAATGTGGAAAATGTCAAGGGGTCTGAATACTTTCCGAAGGCAAGTCTGAATTCCAACTACTGAGAAGTGTGTAGGAAAGGCTCACATTTCCTAAGTCTGAATCGGGCCCAATATGGTTGCTGTGGTGGATAAAGTAAAAAGATTATKCAAAGTTTTCACATTACTGTACCCATGGCATTACATATGAGAACTAGTAATTATTAAATTAATAGGCTTTTTTTGACTGTACCGTCATTCTCCTTCCTGATCCCCTCCGTCTGGTACTTGGTGATGTCAGCTCCACTTTCAGATCAACCAACTGGCTCTTGTAGAAGGATAGTTCAGTCTGTGTTGCTCAGCTGCTCTCCCTGCTTCAACACGATGACCCACAGGTTGTGCACAGTGTCTCTGAGGTCTTCCAGTTTAGTCCAGATGTCAGGTTGGGTGGTGGTCTGTGTGTCGGTCTCTCCCTGAACCCAGACACACAGCGGCAACACCAGTGGAACTACAGACGCCCTCATTCTGACAGTACCAACACCGTCTAGTGTACCTTCTAGTGTCAAATTGATTTCAGCTCATGAAACGTAGGACCAGCACTTTACATGTTGCATTTTCTATTTTTGTTCAGTATAGTTGGGTGTGGYCAAGGCCTTCAAAAAGAGAACATTTGTGGATAAGATTATTGGTCATGGGAAACGTGAAGCTGTTTTTTATCTTAMGTTATGTGTCTGCGTGAATTTCTATTTCCACTTGACAGACTTCATCTGAAAAGAAACAAAATGAAGTGTTTACTTGCAATGACTAATATGTGATTGTTTTCCAATAAAAAACCTAGTTGAATGCACTGACTAAGTCGCTCTGGTTAAATGACTTTAATGAAAATGTATGTACAACACCCACCACCCCACCTTACAGTGAGCCCCAAACCCACCCATCCAGTCAATCCTTGTGAACTCAACCCCACCATGACCCCATGGTTAGTGACCCCACGGTGACCTTTGACACTGTATCTCCCCAGGCTGATCAAACACACCAAGCAGCTTCTGGAGGAGAATGAAGAGAGGCTGTGTATCAAGGTCCTGCAGACCCTCCGAGAGATGATGACCAAAGACAGAGGATACGGAGAGAAGGTAGGACACGAGTCACAACACAACACACCTTACCTTACCTCCATCAGCAGCCCCGAACCTCGAATACCACTGCTTCTCTCCATCACAGTATAGTGGTGTCGATGACCAACCTAGTTTCTACCCTTCTCTTTTTAGGATCGCTCACATTGTACAACTCATCAACCATCTTTTTATTATGATGTGATACGGAATGATATGGATCTACATGATGAGTACACACACACAGACACACACACTGAGCTGGTCCAGGCTAGACTGACCTCATGAATACTTGGCTGGACACTAACTCACCAGCACGGTCCAATGAAAGCATTCATGTCTGAGGTCAAGCAGGGAGATATAACCCCCGATCTTCCTAGAAAGGGAATTGGCTCAGAATGGATGGATCTCGCCTTTACTATTATACCAACTCTTTCCGTTGTGTGTCAAACACCCTTTACTAATGAACGTATTTTCTAAAGTATTAAATGTGTACTAAGATGCACATCACATGAGTGCTTTAAAGACACTCTTTATATACCGTCTGACTAAAGTTTGTGTATGCTTCCTAATGTTGTGGTGTGCCCTGTTCACACTGATACAGCAGCAGCCTGTATCCTCCCTATGCTAACCAATGGCTGACAGTACCTCCGTCATTACGTAAGAGCAGTCATAGCTTTTAGGAGGTATAGTTGATTCGGGGCAGCAGATAGCCTAGTGGTTAGAGAGGTGGCCCAGTAACCGAAAGGTTGCTAGATTGAATCCCCGAGCTGACAATGTAAAAAAATGAATCTGTCGTTCTGCCCCTGAACAAGGCAGTTAACTCGCTGTATCTAGGCCGTCATTGTAAATAAGAATTTGTTCTTAACTGACTTGTCTAGTTAAATAAAGGTGAAATAAAAAAATAAAAATCTAAATTGTAAAGCCTTCAAAAGAGATCATTAGGTTAAGATTATTGGTCGTGGGAAGTGTGAACCTGCTGTTTATCATGTGTCTGCGTGAATTTCTATTTTCAACTTTCCCTGATTAGAAAAGTCCAATAAAGAGTTAATGAGCACAAGGGTCTACTTGCTAAGACTGTGACATTTCATTTTTTTTGTTCCATCTAATGATGTGGTGTGCCCTGCTCACACTGACACAGCAGCCTGCATCCTCTCTATGCTAATCCATGGCTAACCCTCCACCCCTCTCTTCTCTTTCAGCTCAGGGCCTTTGATGATGAGATGGATATGCCTGAGGTTGTCCCTCTTTTTCTTCTACTTCTCTCTCCCTCTTTCAGTTGTTCTGTGAATGTGCCTTGTTCTCTTAAATGTAGGTCTGTGATTGTAGTTGTGGCTGTATGTGGTGGTGAAATGTGTCTGTAGGTAGTACGCCTGGGGTTGTAGTGGTAGTTTTGGGTTGCTTTCTCTGTCACCCTCTCTCCCGCTCATCCACCCGCTCTCCTCACCCTCCCAATCAGTAAGTAAAGGTGTGGGTGGGTGGGTGTGTGCGYGCTCCCATACGTGCACGTGTGTGCGCTTTACCCAGTAGTGTTGTGCTGTTCCAGGTTGAGTCCCATGTTGGTAGGGCAGGCTGCCAGTATGTGTGTCCCAGTCAGTCTCTCTAAGGGCTGTGGAATGTGTGCACTAGTTCCATTTTGGAACATCCCTCCCTATTTCACTAGAAGGATGAATGGAGCTTTCAGGAAGAGCTTTAGTCAATGATATTGCAGCACCATGCTGTCATGGACAGGACCAGGAGTTCTTTCTGTTCTGGTCAAGTGTGCAGAGAAAATCCCTGGCCCTAGTCATGGACCACTAAGATGAGAGTGTGAGTTTGATAGAATATTCTGACACTTTCTGTTTGACCTAAATGCATTTGTGACCAGAAATGTTGGCTTCTCATATGTGTGCCATTTATTTATCTTCTCTTCCTCTCTCTCTTTCCCTATGCATTCTTCTTTCTCTCCATTCTCTACTTTCTATGTGCAGTCTGAGCTCATGGCTGTTTTAGGGTGTTTCCCCTGCCTTTCCCCAGGGTGTCAGTAGGAGGCACTGTAACAGTGTATCTAGGACTAGGAAGGTGTGTGTATGTGTGTGTGTGTGTGGCTGCGTCCTAGTTTTCCCTGCCTGTGAGCTGCACGATCCCTGGGCCGCTGCCAGCTCTGGGGCGGTGGTTACATAAGAACCGGGTCGGCTTTTTTACCTTTTTCCTGGAACCCAGCCTGCCTCTCTCTCCCTTCCTCTCTCCTTGATTCTATCCCTCTCTCTCATTGCTTCTCTCTCTCTCTCCTTGATTCTATCCCTCTCTCTCATTGCTTCTCTCTCTCTCTCCTTGCTTCTCTCCCGCTCTCTCTCTCCTGCCCTCCACTGATGTGTGACCTTCAGAGGTAATTGCCAATAACAGTGTGGAGGAGCTGTATACCCAAAGATGCAGGCTGTGCATTCGCCGGAGGGGGCCAAGAGGGGATATGGGGGGGCTATATGGGGTACAGGGTTGAGGGGGGGTATATATCTGTCTACAGCCCTCCCTATCCACACCGGTTTGATGCCCCTCCCTCCTCACCGCTAGCTCTGATGTAATAACGGCAGTATGAGGAAAACAAGCCAGCCAACCTCGCCCACCTTCCCTTCTCTCGCTAATACCTCTCCCTCTTTCTCACTGTTTCCTTCTCTCTCTCCTTCCTTTTCCCCTCTATTTATCTTTCTCTGTCTCTTTCTCTCACTTTTTCTCAGTATCTCTCTCCTTCTTTCTCTCACACTCGGTACAGTACTGCAGACACTTACACTGTGTGTAGTCTAAGTGGAGTTGGCAGAGGTTGTTTCCGTGGGGTGTTAGTGTTGGAAGAGACTCCCCACACAGCACAGTGCAGACACACACTCCTCTCTGTGATTAAGCAAGAGGAATATATGTGGGTTAAAATGTAGCTTGTCTTTAATGCACATGAACATTATATGTGTGAGCTGCTCTAGAATATCTATGTTATGTATTCTTATTTCTGGTAGGACCGGCAACTCACAGGGGGACCATGTCTGTTCTAACCGAGCACTAACTAACTCAATTCAACACATCATGGGCTTGATGATAAGTTGATTAGGTGAAGCTGAATCATGTGTGTTGGTGTTGGGCCAGAACAAAAATGTTCTCATTCTGGTTCCCCACTGGTTCGCCACTAAATAAGCGTGTATTTTTGGTTCTGATGGGGTGCGACAGTTGAACTAATAGAGGCATCCATAAGTGATATTCTTCTAGAATCAATGGGTATCAAATGGATAAAAAATACAAATGGATGTAATAAATAATAAAAATGGATGTAGCCATCTCAGATTTCCTCTTAACACCTGGGCCCATGATTTAAAGAGGAAGGCGGCAAATCAGTGAGAGGGACTTAGTTCAGGAGGGTGTAGCATCACAAAACCGTCAGATATAAATGTTTTAGAGCAGATATGATACTCTGTCATGTAGAATATGTAATTGTGTCAGCTCTATACATTACATATCTGCAACATTCTGAACTGTGATTTTAGCTGAATAGATCCTTTATAGATGACTGTGACTATGTGCAATAGTAGTTCCGGTCACTTGTTGACACTCACCTGACACTTGGTTGGTATTGGCCTTGGCTCAAGAGCTTGGTTGGACTAGATGGATTTCATTTTACGTCTGAGAAAAGTCTGAGAAAAGCAGGTTAGTTGCAGCGATAATGACAGAGAGCAACAGACATTTTATTAAGTTTCCTCAATGTCTTTATTGTGTTTGGAGAACTTTGGACAGTGGGCAGCCAAGCGGCAAACCCCAAGATCCATTTCAGTCAGCAACGGGTCTAAATATGACTGTCTCCCTCCGCCTGCTAAAACACAAACACATGGACATGCACAGCACACACACCAAAAAAACACCTAAAAGGGGAATGTTTTTGCATGTGTTTTCTCTTAACGTGGAATCTGGAGATGTGACAGACAGCAGGGGCCCCCCCCCCCCCCCCCCCAAAAGGGAATGTTTTTGCATTCGGTATGTGTGTGTACATGTACTTGTCCGTGCGTGCGTGCGTGTGAGTACATAAGCTTGCGCGTCTGTGTGTGTGTGTACACGTAAAACTGTACGTGTGTGTTTCCTCTAATGGGGAAGCTGGAGATGTCAGAGACCGACAGCAGGGGCTTGCCGCGGGGAGATTCCAACTCGGTGGAACGGTTGTTGGAGAGGATGTGGTGAGCATGAGGGGTTGTTGTGCGGTCGCTGTGGTCGGACCATGGGCGTTGGGGAGAGAGCGCAGATATGCTCTGATCAGCAGGCTGTGTGACGGTGGCTGTCTGGCTTTGATGTGGTCATACATTTTGAAGGAAACAGTATGATTATGTAAACTTAACTTTTTAAGTTAGATTTAAATATTCTTAAGTCTTTAAGTGATGTGTAAAAGGTAACAATCACTGAAAGTTTTAAGGTGACACAAACATGCTAGTCTCTATACAGACACATACCAGATATTCTCAGGCTTATCTACCCTATATTGGATATACAGTAGGAAAACAGTACACTATTCCAACCCTACACACACACACAGGCAGGGAAAACTAGGACACAGCCACACACATACACACACACACACACACACACACACACACACACACAACCTACACACACAACCTCTCTAATGTAGCCAGTTATAGGCCTGCCCTCAGCCGCCCTTTATTCCCTCCTTCCCTGTCTGACCTTGTTTCAGGGGGGCCATGGTTGTGCTGGCAGAACCCTGTGTTGTGATTTGTCGTGTTATTCTCTCTCTCTCTTGTTATGGTGACAGATGGGTTTTCTAAGCTCCTGTGTGTCACTGAGCTCCATTATGTAACTCCCTCTCTCTCTCTCTCTCTCGCTCCCCTCCACCCCTCCCCCATCCACACCTCCGCTCCCCTTCTAGTGTATCTGCATCTTACGTAATTAACATGATTGCATGGGAGCGTGATCGGACTCCAAACAGGTGTAGCTAGCTAACAGGTATCCTGTACATCCCACTATGTGCCCGCACTTCTCCAAAAGGCCAAGGATCCACATGAAAGAGAAGAGAACCATGGATTACTTTTATTTGTGCTGTCATTTGTACAGTAGTATTGTACTTTGCTGACTGTAACGTTGGTCTGCAATTCGTTATATGCAGTGGTTCCAGAGTGAATTGTTGATTCTCTCCCCCACCCTCCATTTACTTCCTGATTGATAGTCATCATCGTCGCTGCTGACCCCTCCCTTTGCTTTGACCCCTCCATAACCTTCACACCACCCCGCTCTAACCAGTCAATGGCATGGCACAACCCTATAGCTGCCCTTTGCAAGTCAATCATTTATAAAATCATTAATAATCTGTTATAAACCCTGTGTCTGTGTATGTTGGCCGTACCAATGCTGCATGAGGAATAACCCTGTGTTTGTTTCTGTTGGCCCGCTATGCTGTGCTAACCCACCTCACTGCACCAGCAGCTGGATCTCAACCAGCCACAGAAAATACTGGATGACCAGAGGAGGGTAGGTACTAATCCTGACTGTAACATGAGCACAACCATAAACCCTTAACCCCAATTTATAACCTTAATAAACTACTGGTGGATCCTAGCATGAACATGAGCATAACATCAGAAAAGGGTAGGTACTACTGGTACTACTGGCCAGGAACGTAACTCTAACCTAACAGAAGCTCACACACATTCTACGATCAAGACCGACCGTAGAGATGGCTAGGCTTTCACCCTAGCCTGAACCCTTAACCCATCACTGAACTCAACAGATTACGAACCCCACTGCAGCCCTTACCCTACAGTTGTGGTTAGCTGACTTGGCGTCCTCCATATAATCACGGTTGGCTTAGTGTGTCTGTGTGTGTGGAAAGGATAAGCACAGGTGAAGCCTGTATTTCAGTGGCATTCTCTTAGCAGTTAGTTTGTCTCTAACATGAACTGGGTACTGCAATTGAACACAGATGGACCAACTCACACAACATATGCTACCTTCCCACCTCCACACACTTGTTGTCTCGAAGGAAATGGGGAGTGGAAGACAAAGATGTGGAGCGGGATTGGATGTTTGGCTCTCGATGTGTGATTGTGTAGTTTGTTTCACACAATGCCCAAACAATGTCCATTTATCTGCCCCCTGCCGATGACAGATAAGGCTCTGTTCTCCGTACTGCGTGGGTTAGCCCATCTCTGTTAGCTGGAGCATTACCATGGTAGCAGGCTTTATGTAATGTCGCTCTCATTCTCAAATGCACACCCACGGCTGACTTTTCACACACACACACACACACACACAACACACACACACACACACACACACAACACACACACACACACACACACACACACACACACACACACACACAAACTCTGCCACCTCTCACTCTTTTCCCTCCGTTCCCCTCATGGGAGGTCTGTCAGGTAACGTGTGCGCTGCAGTTGCCGTGGCAATGGCAGAGTCGTGCAGACTCCCATTGGTGGCTGGATGAGTCATCATTGCTACGTCTTGGGAGGGCAGGCCTGTCTGAAAACAGCTAGGTCCCAAACTCCCAAAGCAGGACGCAGGCTCACTTTTACCAGGGATAGAGATATAACAAGCTTGATGACTTATTTTTTACCTGTGTTATTGAGTGTTTATTCGATATGTGAATGAGAATGTTGGGAGAGTAATAACAATATGGACATTTAGCAGATGCTTTATCTACAGTGACGTAGGTAGCCCTTTGCTGAAATCAATTCCATAACCCTGGTGTTTTCAGAGCCCTATTCCAACCAAAACCATCAAGCCATCTGAACTCTAATCTTCATCCTTGCAGGACTATGTGGGTAACTTAGAGCAGTGCAGTTCATGCACACAATGTTTATTTGGATTGGCTTGTCCTGAACCTGGGAAGTTGCCATATGTCCCTTCTCTCTTCAAACCACTTTAATCAATTCAACTGGGCCTCACTGGCATGATGATGCATATATGGTGCCCATAATGTACACTGTATAATAAACTCCCTCTCAAGTCTCCTCTCTTACATCATCACACTAATACACCTCCATTTTCTTCTCTCTGTAGGGTGAGGCGTTGAGGCAGATTCTAGTGAACCGTTACTATGGCAACTTCCATAGTAGGAGTGGTGGGCGGAGGGACAGCCTGACTGCCTTCAGCAACGGAACCCTGGTTCCAGTAGGGCCCAGCAAGAGCCAATCAGGTGAGAGCATCTCTCTGAGAGCATCCCCTATATATAGTATCTAGTATATAGTATCTCTATCTGTCATCTCCTCTGTCTGTTCTCTTCTCTGTGTCATATTATTTGTCCCTCTGTTTGTCATCTTGTCTGTCTGTCTCTGTCTATCCTCTTCTCTGTCTCTCTGTCCTCTTCTTTGTCTCTCTGTCTGTCTTTCTCTCTGTCTCCCCATCTTCTCTGTCTGTCCTCTTCTCCATCTGTCCTCTGCTGTCTCTCGGTCTGTCTGTCCATTGTTTTGGACGAAAAGGTTAACTCTCAGGTAATTTCTATCCCATGTTGCATAAATCACCCCACAATCAAATTAGCTTGTTTTGTACATTTTTATGTAAGTTGTCACAAACTGTTATGAGTAATTTGCCAGATACAAATGAACAAAAAAATGAAGAGTTTCTAGTGCACACAGAAACCAAGCATGACAACGTTGCATATTCTTCTGACCTAATTCTGAACTCTGGACCTCTGCCCCCTTCCAAAGAAAAGTATCATTATTTATCTTTATTTGTCATGCAGATAGCACAACTTTGAGAGGTGAAAGTCTGTGCATGGTGGATAGGGAAGTTGATATTGTTCTGCTAAAGAAGTGTATGCATGTCAAGGTTTCTCAAACAGACCTGCTCACTCTGTTATATAACCAGGAGGCCTATCTCTACACACACACACACACACACATAATCCTTTACTACTGAGCTGTAGAGATGTCTAGCTCTAGTCCAGCCCTGTGAGTGAGCACAACACTGTTATTTCCTCATGATGAGCAGGTCACTGTGTGATTGATCTGACCACACTATTTCAAGTAAAAACATTGACGCGATTTATCTCTTCACACAGCTTTTCTCATACTGCTCAGTTGAGGAGAACTACTCTGGCTTTTTGGGGAATGAGGCCTGTTGAATAAACCATGATAAGAGTGTGGCTTATTTCTATGTAGTATTAAGAACATTTATGAGTCAGTCACCAGGATGCAGAAGAAGTGTATCACACTTAACATGGTGGCAGCGGTACACGCATATGGAATGATGTCATATTACCCAGTTATAGCAGTTTTTAGTGCCCATTTTCATGTCAATCAATGTAATATGTAAGTACTGTTACACCACTATGCCTCTTATTGGAATGAGTAATAAGCCAAGTTCTTGGGTCCCCCCTCCAAGCCTTATTACTGTGTGTGTGAGTGCAGTGTGTTTACATGTGGGTGTATGAGTGCAGTATGTTTGCATGTGTGTGTGGGTGTATGAGTGCAGTGTGTTTGCATGTAGTGTGTTTACATGTGTGTGGGTGGGTGTATGAGTGCAGTGTTTTGCATGTGTGTGAGTGCAGTGTTTTTGCAGATGTTGAGTGCAGTGTTTGCATGTGTGTGAGTGCAGTGTTTTGCATGTGTGTGAGTGCAGTGTTTTGCATGTGTGTGAGTGCAGTGTTTGCATTGTGTGTGAGTGCAGTGTTTTGCATGTGTGTGAGTGCAGTGTTTTTTGCATGTGTGTGAGTGCAGTGTGTTTGCATATGTCTGGGTGTGTGAGTGCAGTGTGTTTGCATGTGTGAGTGCAGTGTGTTTGCATGTGGAGTGCAGTGTGTTTGCATGTGTGTGAGTGCAGTGTTTTGCATGTGTGTGAGTGCAGTGTTTTGCAGTGTGTGTGAGTGCAGTGTGTTTGCATATGTCTGGGTGTGTGAGTGCAGTGTGTTTGCATGTTGAGTGCAGTGTGTTGCATGTGGAGTGCAGTGTGTTTGCATGTGTGTGAGTGCAGTGTTTTGCATGTGTGTGAGTGCAGTGTTTTGCATGTGTGTGAGTGCAGTGTGTTTGCATGTGTCTGGGTGTGTGATTGCAGTGTGTTTGCGTGTGTGTGAGTGCACGGGTGTGTTTGCATGTGTGTGAGTGCAGCGGGGTGTTTGCATGTGTGTGAGTGCAGCGGGTGTGTTTGCCTGTGTGTGAGTGCAGCGGTGTGTTTGCATGTGTGCGTGAGTGCAGCGGGTGTGTTTGCATGTGTGTGTGAGTGCAGCGGGTGTGTTTGCATGTGTGTGTGAGTGCAGCGGGTGTGTGTATGAGTGCAGTGGGTGTGTTTGCATGTGTGTGTGAGTGAGTGCAGTGGGTGTGTTTGCGTGTGTGTGTGTGTGAGTGAGTGCAGCGGGTGTGTGTGTGAGTGCAGCGGGTGTGTTTGCATGTGTGTGTGAGTGCAGCGGGTGTGTGTGTGAGTGCAGTGGGTGTGTTTGCGTGTGTGTGTGAGGTGCAGCGTGGTGTTGTTTGCGTGTTATTTGTTGATGCAGCGGGTGTGTGTGAGTGCAGTGGGTGTGTTTGCGTGTGTGTGTGAGTGCAGCGGGTGTGTTTGCATGTGTGTGTGAGTGCAGCGGGGGTGTGTGTGAGTGCAGTGGGTGTGTTTGCATGTGTGTGCCACTACTAAAGGCTGCCATGGGTGTTGTCATTGATACTGGTGTTAATCGCTCATAAGAAGCATAGTAGGCCCTCTTATACATTCAGGAAAGCCCCTCTTGATGTTTTCTTATGAAATAAAAACATCATTATTTGAAATGTGGCTAAAACTTGAATTTACGTTCTAATTATATATGCAATTACATTGTACATTTGTATGTAAAGGTTTCACAATGAAATATACATGTAGGCGACTGCCTGGATGAGTGCACTTCCCTATTTTGCACTCATATTTCGCCAGACATTCCATTGTGAATTAGTCATTTAGAGGTATCTATAGATGACTGTGGTAGTAAGATGTTAGATATAAGATTTGAAACCTCTCCTTATCCTTATAAATCAGTAGATCAGGGAAAACCACATTCATAATCCTGACCCTCCCTTCAGGCCTAGGTGGTCCGGGAGCCCTGAGTCGAGGGGAGATGAGCCTGGCAGAGGTGCAGTGTCACCTGGACAAGGAGGGCGCCTCCGACCTGGTCATCGACCTCATCATGAACACCACCAGTGACCGTGTCTTCCAGGAGAGCATCCTATTGGCCATCGCCCTGCTGGAGGGTGGGAACACCACCATCCAAGTGAGTCAGAGCCAGCTGCCAATCATAAGGTTGTGGGTTTGTCAGGAATGACTGAAGCCTAATAAATACCTGAATGATAAATCAAACCAAACATTATTTAAAGTGCATTTCGCTACCATAAATAACATACATCATTGGTCCCAACATCCAACACACTTCATAGATGAGGGAAAAAAAGAGAAAAAGAGAAGTCCTTGGATAGGGACAGTACCAGGGTCCATCCAGGTACTGGCCTGCTCTGACCCTGTACAAGGCAGCCATTTTGCATGTGTCCACACCCCTCCCTGCTGCCTTAGAAGGGGTGGCAGGTAGCCTCAAGGTTCGAGCGTTGGGCCAGTAACCAAATGGTTGCTTATTTGAAAACCGGAGCTGATAAGATGAAAAATCTGTCGCTGTGCCCTTGCGCAACGCATTTAGCCCTAATTGCTCTAGGGGCGCTGTGCAATGGTGACCCTGGCTGTGACCCCACTTCCTGCGGTTCGCTCAGGGGAGTTGGGATATGCAAGAAACACATTTCCAATACACACTTGTGTGTAACAGGACAAATATAAACACCCCCGAAATTATTATTATTGTTATAGAAGAGAATAACTCAGCATGCCCCACAACACTGCTCTACTTCTCCTGACAGAGCTGAGCACACGATAAAGACCGAGTTTACTGTCAACTTCAAAACAGTCCCATGAGGCCAAGGGGAATGATTGAACTGAAACTGTGAGGCACATGACACCTGCTCCATAAAGCCCTCTGGATTGTTTACAATGGAGAAATATGATACATCTCTGCAAACATAGGAGACATTTAGTTACGTGTGTGTGTGCATATAATGTGTGCACAAGCCCGCTGCATTTATGTTTGCTATCAATCTGTCTGTCTGCTCCTCTCTGTTTGTGTGTCTGTCTCTGTCTGCCAGTGCTTGCGTAAGCAGGGGCAACTTGCGTAATCAGATTGGGAGGGAGGAAGCCACTCTAGCAGAGACAATGTCCTGACTTCCCACAGCTGCAGGCTGTCTGCCTGTATCCCTCTTTGCCTCCCTCCCTGCCTGTTAGCCTGGCTGCTGCAGAGAGAGCACAGAGTATCACGTGACCAGCGTTACATAAGGCCTGTGTGAATGAACAATGAGGAATGTCTCGGGCTTAAAAACATTCCAGCCCTCCCTCTTTCTCTCTTTCCCTCCCTCTCTTTCTTTCTCGACCCAGACTGGGTCATGCTGGGCCTCTGGAAGTGGGGCAGTAGGGAGAGGGGTGGTGGGACTGGAAATAGTCTGCCGCTCTTTATTACATAGTTATTTTGTTCTGAAACACTGAGCGAAAATTTAGAGGGGGAAATACTGAAGTATTACCATTTAATGCTAAAAAGGGAGACATTTTCTCTTAAGTACTTCATAACTTAACATACTGTAGCATTTCATGAATGTAAACCAGCTTGCTAGGCTAGATAATTTGCTTTCTGACCCGGATTCTTCTCCAGATCACCAACTGTCACCTCTACAAATAACCGCAGTCTCTGCAGTTGTCCTCTGTGGTGTTTGGACTGTCCTGTCTCCCAGTAGATTATGAAACCTGAGGACACACTAGAATAGGTCTTTCTTAGAAACCTCCAGGTTCACTTTTCATACTGATGAGCTGGATAATAATTGTCTTTGAACCCTGGTCTTTGAAGATATATATTTATTTTAATTATGATGAAAAGTGGATTTGTCTCTCAAAGAATATTAAGACTATACAAATAGTAATGTACATTTTTTAGATTAATTTGCTGGAGTCCTGACCTCATATTATTTCTATGAAACACAAACTAACAGCAATGCGCATGTTTGTTGGTGTACTAGCACTCCTCGTTTTCAATGTATCTTTTTAGGAATGGATCCACTCTGAGGTGTCTTATCTATGTTGACGTGTCCATCCCAGACAAGCTTTTCACTACACCCGCAATAACATCTGCTAAACACGTGTATGTGACCAATATAATCTGATTTTGATTTGACAAGCACTCACACGGTTTACCATTACCCCCTGATCTACATACCACACAGAAATAAACCTGACCATGTACTCACTCACCCACTCCCTCACTCATGCTCAAACTCCTTACTTATTCACTCTCCTGCCAGCTTCTAGGAAGGAAGTTAGTAAGTTAGGGATGGTGAGGTTCCTCTCTGGGTTTTAGTCCTGAGTTACTGTGTAAGGTGATAGACAAGACACAAGGTCATCTGTTCTATTCTGTCTAGTCTGTGATTTTATTCAAGCTTCCATTGTCATGGGAGGGCCAGAGTGACAGAGAACAGAGGATAAGGAAGAAAAGTAGAAGATGAAGGAACAGGGAAGAGATAAGACAAGAGTTCAGAGAGGAGGATAGCGGGAAGAAGGAAACTAGAGGCTAGTTTGGGGTAAGAGAGGACAAAAGGCTGTAAGTGAAGAAAATGATTCAGTGAAGAGAGAAGGCAAAAGGAAGAGAGGTGAGCTGCAGTTCCAGTTAGTCTGTGTGGCGCTGCCTGACGTGAATTGGGGAGAGAGAGAGTGGGAACGAGAGGGAGCGCTGTTATAAATAGCTGTTATATAACATCCCTTTGTTGATGCCAAGTGGCGGAACGGAAGGAGAGCAGGGAAAGCGCTGTGACCTTGTTTTTCAGAGCCCCCGCCTCGCCCTGCCACGCCTAAATCTCATTCCGCTTGGGGTTAGTCTCCATGGTTACAGACAGTCTCTCTGTTTACCCAACACTCCAGGGGGCCCCTGAGACTCCCATCCCTCACTTCCCTCTCTCTCTCTCTCTCTCTCTCTCTCTCTCTCTCTCTCTCCTCTGCCCTCCTCACCATCACTCCACTTTCTACTCCTCCACCACCATGTCTTACTTAACATCCTCAACATCAATCTGTCGAGCGTTGTCTCTTTTCCAGAACTATTTTTCTAAGTCCGGTCTAAACACAGATGTCTTTTTAATACTCCTGCCAAAACAGTGTACTTGGAGGAACACTATATCTCTCTATTCTACTAATGTCTTCTAATAATAGGGGGATGTTTTGACCACGCTGAAATGCAGAAGAAAGAAAGACCATATTACTTCTACCATCATGTTGTTGCAACGTGCATGGTTAGGCAACAACAAGTGTGTACAATGCATACAATGCAATCACACACAATGCAAACTTTGTTTTGAATCAATTGTGGCGAGGGAGACCCTTTAGGACCCTCTAGGATTTAGAAGAGCTCAGATCAAGTCAGCTCTTAGAAAGGGTCTAAGCCTCTGAGTGAGTGAGATCCATCACAACCAAACTGTAGCGTGAACATTACCTCACAAAACTAAACCGAAACCAATGTAACTCGACCCAGATGCCCAAACTCCACCAGGCCTGTTATACAGTATATGGCAACACCACCAACTTTGAGTCCCATTTGCTCATAGATGGGGATGCCCTAGTGAGAGGAAGCATGTTAACAAAAAGGTGGCGAGAGAGTGGAGAATGAATGTGGTTATTATATAAGAGAAATGTAGTTTGAGAGCATTTGTGTATGCGTGACACAGAACATTTCACACTGTCCTTCAAAGCTGGTTTGTTTTGATGGAGACAGCTGACCAACATTTCAATACATTTTTATTTATTTATTTAACCTTTTATTTAACTAGGCAAGTCAGTTAAGAACAAATTCTTATTTACAATGACTGCCTACCCCGGCCAAACCTGGACGACGGCGGAGCAATTGTGTACCGCCCTATGGGACTCCTGCATCTCCCAACTGAGATGCAGTTCCTTAGACCGGTGTGTGTGTTATGTAAGCTATCCAGGGTTAGAGGCAGGAGGGGAGGAGTAGGGGGGCTGTGAAGAGCTCTTGTCTCCGCTAGGATCAGTGTAATCGCTGTGTGTGTTATCCTGGCCAGGGCCCCACCGGTGAAGCCTCCCCCCTCCTCCCTCACCCCCTCCTCAGGCCCCAATGTCCCACCCACGCCTGTGTGAGAAAGAGAGATGGGAAGGAGAGAGTTTTTTTTTACGGTCTCTGGGAGAGATGAATGTGGAGAGAGATTTGAAGAAAAACCCCCCCCCCCCCCCCCCCCCCACACACTTCTGTGGGTTGCCAGGTTGTGAGGCTCAGTTAATCCCCCCTCTCTGCCTCTGTACTATCCACTCTGTCATCAAGTTATTTATTGCACTGGATCTTGCTGGATAGCACGCACACTCCCCCACACCACCACCACTACTCTCCTCCATCCTGACTGGTGGCAGAGGGTGTACGTGCGAGTGGTCTGGTGCACAGTGGTGGGGGTAGGGGTGGGTGGGGCCTGGGGGATTTGGAGTCTGCTGCCCAGGGGGCATAAGTACACAATGATGTCATTGTTGATTTCGAGTAGAAGAGGGTGTAGGGAGAAGTCACTGATTTGGGGTTTAAGCTGGGCAGATCTGTCATTGGAAGACCTGATGACACAACATAATACTGTTTTTATTCAGACTGCATAATCCTTTGATACTGAGGAAAGACTGATGGCTAGACACTAATATGTTATCAGTTTCACTAAACTATAGATATACTTTTTGATAGTAAGTCAGCAAGGTACTATCCCATTAAATGTTGGCTTGGAAACTTGGAAAATGCTATCTTTACAACCACACTGATTCGTTGTGACCTACATATTTGAGAAGACATTATGTATGTGACTTATGACAATGTATGTGAGCAACATTGTAACATATTTTGCCCAAGCTTTTAAGCAGAGTTTATTAATGCTGCAGATTACTCCACTACTGTGTGTGTGCATTGTTGTATGATTCCACATTCTCTGTGGGTGCTTGTGTACAGTATGGTGTGTCAGTGGGTTCACTTAGCTATCCCCTGTAGTATGAGATTCCCTTCTATTCAGAGAATTAAGGTTAGCAAACTCAGGGCTCTTTACCAAGGAGGAGTGGCATGTTTCATTAATTTCACATGTCTAACATTGTGTTACTGAACGCCCTCATGCCAGCAAGCGTTCCATACACATCTCTCTCTTTAAATATGACATAAAATGTAGTTTGTCCATTTTGTTTAAACTAATTACAACTATTTGTTTTTCAACCTCGCATGTCAACACGCGCGCGCACATGCACACACACGCTTAAACCAGCCCTAAAGCACACAAACACTACCCCAGTTTAAGACTTCACACCTAACCTAGAAAAAAAGCTAGTTCTGCAACAAGCTTTTTAGAGCTAGCCTAGATACCAGCTCTGATAACATTACCTCCCCCTTCCTCAACCACTCGCTCACTCATCCCCATTTCTCCCTACCTCTCTTACTCGATTTCCCTTTCTTATTTATTTATTTGTTAATCTCACCCCTTTTCTTACCCCTTTTTCTGCTCCCTGTCTTTCTCTCTCCCTCTCCCATTCCCTTCCTCTCTCCTTCTTTCCTCCCTTCCTCCCTCTATCTGTGTAAGTAGGGTAGGCGTCTCCCTCTCGTGTCATATTCACCCTGAGCATTAGGCCTGTTCTGCCACTGGGTCAGAGTCTCTCCTCCTCTCCCTCCAAGTAGACTGTGACCAGATAACAGCTCTTACCAAAAGGGAAATAGGACAGCACAGATCTCATTGCAGTCAGGGGTTAGAATGTGCTCCCATTTAGCTTGAATGTGACCCCCACAGAATATAGAGTCCAAACCGTGGTCTCTCCACTGAGGTTTTGTAACCACATGACATAATAATAATAATCCATGTATTTTATATTGCAATATTCATTACAAGAAGAATCTGTCGCTTTAAAAACAGAATAAATGAACAATTTAACAAAACATATGTATGGATCTGGCAGTTCTTTGGCAATGATCTTCCACAGCTTTAGATGACAGGCAGTTCAGAAAGGGTAGTATCTTGATGGCACAGTCAAAGCCTTAACAGGTTTTTTTTCCTTCCCTTCTTTAGTGTTTGCTGAGGCTGACTGTGGTCATGGTGTAATGGTGTTTTGCATGCATGGGGCACACTGAGATCGAGACAGAGTGAGAAAGAAAGAGGAGAAGTCCCATCTTGATACACGGTGTTGTTAGACCAGGGATTTCTCAGCTTGTTTTAGCCGTGGGACAACTTTTTCTTGAGCGGATGGTCGGAGGGCCAGAACATCATTACAAATAATTTGTAGACTACAAATTGACCGCAAGAAGCCCGAACATATAATATTTGACTAAAACTCAAAAGTTTGGACACACCTACTCATAGTGAAGACATCAAAACTATGAAATAATACATGTAGAATCCTGTAATAACCCTCTTTTTTTTAACAAATCAAAATATATTTGAGATTCTTCAAATATAAATATTGCCTTGATGACAGCTTTGCGCACACTCTTGGCATTCTCTCAATCAGCTTCACCTGGAAAGCTTTTCCAACACATTTTAATGTTTGTGCTTTCCTTATAACTAATTTCTGTGTTCTATTCATGTACTGTTCTATAAACAAATATGTGTTCATGCAAGTGGCTGACTCACTATCAGTAGCTGCAATTTGGCAGTACACCCAGACCTTGTTTTGAGAACGAACAAAATATATCTTAGTTTCAAGGTCTCAGCTTAGAGAGAAGAAACCTGGTGAGATATTGCTCAGTCACATGTTATGAATACTGATTGGTCTGTCACATGAATGAAACATCATGCAAATATAACTTGTCTGTGTATAGCCGTATATAAGACAACTGCTGGGACTGCCCAGGCAGAGCTTCTGACACATTCAGTATGGTGCATTAAGTTTGTTGGAACCTCTCCAGCGCGCTGACAAATAAACAACGATTAATTTAAGATTGACTTCGAGTGTCCCTGTGTAAGAATTTCCACGACAAACTCTTGAAGGAGTTCCCACATATGCTGAGCACTTGTTGGCTGCTTATCCTTCACTCTGCTGTCCAACTCATCCCTAACCATCTCAATTGGGTTGAGGACGGGTGATTGTGGAGGCCAGGTAATCTGATGCAGCACTCCATCACTCTCCTTCTTGGTCAAATACCCCGCTTCACCATTTGGCAGTCTGACAGACACATTTGGGTTGCCCGAATCAAACAAGTTGTCTAAATAGGCGACTTTAGGTCATCTCCATGGTAATATTCAGTGTTACAGTAACTACATACATTACCAGAATTTCCCTTGTAGCAGAAAGTTTATACGTTTATGATATGTACTTGGTGGTACTGTATACACAGTAGTGCAGACCTGTCTTATTTTGATCAATTTAAATTACCTGAAGCTTTGTTTAGCGAAAGGGACATTTAGCAGATGCTTTTATCCAAAGCTGTCTTGCAGTTATCACGTGTATTGTTGTCATGCGGGAATCGAACCCAGAACTGTGGTATTGCGAACGCTATATGCTGCAAGTAACCAACTGAGCCATCAACAATAACGCCTATTGTACTCAGTTTGGTGAAGTAGGCTACACACAACAATACACAAGCATTCACATGACTGAAATGAACATTCCTTCCTTGTTATTTACAACAAAATGTTACGTTACTTCCCAGTACCTTTACTTGACTTCCTTTGTACTAGCGTTCCTTCTTCTGCCGTCTGACGGAGGACAAGAAGTCTGAGAAGTTTTTCCGGGTGTTCTACGACCGGATGAAGCTGGCCCAGCTGGAGATCAAAGCCACTGTGACGGTCAACACCAGCGACCTCGGCAACAGAAAGAGGGACGACGACGCCCCCGACAAAGAAGTGCCCATCCGCAAGAAAGGTCAGAGGTCAACCTCTTTTATTGTCAGTTATTGCATTTTAAGAGAGTAGGATGAAGTTACCCCTAGACACTGATCTAAGGTTTGTTTTTCTCTGAACACGTTAGCAATAAATACTAGCTGCCACAAAGAAGTCTTTATTTTATCCCCAGTACCTAGTTTGGTTCATCTGTCCTCCCTGTGTCTCTGCAGCCAAAGACTCAGCGGTGGTGGTGACAGAGGAAGCGAGAGAGCAGCTGCTGGAGGCCTCGTCGGCCACTAAGAAAGCCTTCAACTCGTACCGCCGTGAGGCTGACCCAGAGGACCACTTCTCGGCGGCCGACGGCACGCCCAGCGCCGGGAACAAGAGCCAGGAAGACGGAGAGATGAGCTTCATCATTGTCATCATGCAGCCTATCCTGCGCTTCCTCCAGCTGCTCTGTGAGAACCACAACCGAGACCTGCAGGTCAGTTATTCAGCCAGCCCAACATCAGGGGAGCTAGCCCTCACAGCTAGCCTCTTCGCAGGACAAGTCATGTTCTATGGCAATAGTTATGAAGTTCACCGCTATGTCTTTAGTTCGCAATGGTCTATTGTGTAAGTCGCTCTGGATAAGAATGTCTGCTAAATGACCAACATGTCAATGTTAGGACTTTCTGCGTTGCGTTCTATGAGCCATTTAATTTTGCTGTGAATGAACATGAAGTGCATAGTCGGTACATGATATGGGGTATATTCTCCCCTGGGCCAGAGGTGGTGGAAGGATCATCAGTAATGAGTAATGAGATAGATGGTTCTATTCACTAATGTAGGCCTGGTGGTCACGTCTCTAATCTAACTGTTAGCTCAACACTATGGCGCTGATTACCCAGTGACTCATGGATAGATATTATCTGTGTTTTAAGGAGTCAGGGTCATCCTGTCCTCATTTTGAACCTTTTGTCAATAGGGGGAGCTGTTAGCATTTTTTTTTTTTTTACATTTCCAAATTAAACTGCCTCGTACTCAATTCTTGCTCGTACAATATGCATATTATTATTACTATTGGATAGAAAACAATCTCTAGTTTCTAAAACCGTTTGAATTATGTCTGTGGGTGAACCAGAACTCTTTCTACAGCGAAACTCATGACAGGACATGCGAAGCTCTGAAAAATAGTATCTGATCTCGGATCAGTTTAAAACTCTGTGTGTGCMCTATGGCTTGACATGAACTGCACCCGCCTTCCCCTGGATGTCAGTAACCAATGAGAAGTGGAATGGTGTCTCTASGTGTTTSTCAGAGTTTWTAAAAKGGAATGGAGTGAGATGWCCCTTCTTTTCGACGCTYGCCAGGACGCAAGGGAGGACATCAGAATCGCATGCTCAAAAGCTCTCGTTATTGATCAAAGATATATCCGTCTGTGATTTAATTCGATATAGGTGTTAGAAACATCATAACGAAGTTATTTGAAACCGATTTATATCAGTTTATGCGAGTATATTGCTATTTTTCTGAATTTCCTTAGTATTGCGTTTGAGGATTTGGGCATGTGTGTGCCGTGTAGCTATCGTTAGCTGTTGTTGAGGAGTTGAGGAGGTCGTTTTACAACAAAGCAACGATTCTTTTGGACAAAGGACACATTGCCCAAGATACTGATGGAAGCTCGTCCAAAAGTAAGAGTTATTTATGATTTTATTCCGTATTTATGTGGAAAAATGTAAACGCAGTTGTCAGCCATTGTTTGCGGCACTAGTCTGGCTGTAACTCACAATGTATGTCTAGTAACGTACATTTTAAAAATCTAAATCAGCGGTTGCATTAATAACCAATGCATCTTTCATTAGCTGTCCAACCTGTATTTTTTTWGTCAATCTAATCGATAAATAATCGTAAACATAGGTGCCTTTCCAAGATGGCGCCGGCCCGAATGCATGCCATGTTTTGACAGATTACATTGCATAACCACGATTTGTGATGCTAAATATGCACATTTTCGAACAAACTCTATATGCATTGTGTAATAGGATGTTACAGGACTGTCATCTGAAGAATTCTGAGAAGGTTAGTGAAAAAATTAATATATTTTGGTGGCGATAACGTTATCGCCCCCTTTGCCTTGATTTAATGCTGGTGTGATGTTAGCTCATGTGGTATGCTAATATAACGATATATTGTGTTTTCGCTGTAAAACACTTAGAAAATCTGAAATATTGTCTGGATTCACAAGATCTGTGTCTTTCAATTGCTGTAGGCTGTGTATTTTTCAGAAATGTTTTAGGATGAGTATTTTGGTAATTGACGTCGGTCTCTGTAATTATTCCGGCTGCTTCCAACGCTATTTCAGATTGCAGCTGCAATGTACAACTGTGATTTATACCTGAAAAATGCACATTTTTCAAAAAAAAACATATCCTAAACCATAAATATGTTATCAGACTGTCATCTTATGAAGTTGTTTCTTGGTTAGTGGCTATATATATCTTTATTTAGTCGAATTAGTGATAGCTACTGATGCAGGAAAAAACTGGTGGAGTAAAAAAAGTGGTGTCTTTTGCTAACGTGGTTAGCTAATAGATTTACATATTGTGTCTTCCCTGTAAAACATTTTAAAAATCAGAAATGATGGCTGGATTCACAAGATCTGTATCTTTCATCTGGTGTCTTGGACTTGTGATTTAATGATATTTAGATGCTTGTATTTACGCTATGCTAGGCTATGCTAGTCAGCTTTTTTACTGTGGGGGGTGCTCCCGGATCCGGGATGAGTACCAAGTAAAAGTTAACTGGAAAGTTCTTCAGTTCAGAGTCACACTTTCAATGCACATTTGCCTTTCAATACGTAATGTATTTTTTTCTGAATGAAATAAAAAATATTATGTATCAAATGTGCAAACAGCTGTATTCTTACCCTCCCTTGGTCCCTCTCCAGAACTTTCTGCGGTGTCAGAACAATAAGAACAACTATAATCTGGTGTGTGAGACGCTGCAGTTCCTGGACTGTATCTGTGGCAGCACCACGGGAGGCCTAGGTCTACTGGGCCTCTACATCAATGAGAAGAACGTGGCTCTCATCAACCAGACAGTGGAGAGCCTGACCGAGTACTGCCAAGGACCCTGCCACGAGAACCAGGTACTGGGATGGGTACTGGCCTTTAGAACCACAGCTATTTATGGGCTCTTGTCATTAGAACCAACTAACTGTGGGTCTTTGTCATTTTGTCATTAGAACTACAAACAGATACAGTGGGCCCATCCTGTAAGAACTAGCTACAAGCACATATGCATACCATACGAAGCAGTTATGGACTCCTATCCTGGGTCCACTTCTATTGTCATTCATACTACTAATACTGTCTATGGATAGGTTGAGGGCCCTGACATGGATAACTAGTGACCTAGTGTAGTCCATGCAGCGCATTTATAAAATTGACCTAACTTATTGTTTCCTTGCAGAACTGCATCGCCACCCATGAGTCCAATGGCATTGACATCATCATCGCCCTGATCCTGAATGACATCAACCCACTGGGGAAGAAGAGGATGGACCTGGTGCTTGAACTCAAGGTGAGGCCTCCCTCGCAAAGGGTTTTGGTCACAAGTAGTGCGCTATATAGGGAATAGGGTGCCATTTTGGACATAGGCTGGGTCTCCACACTGGACCTAGTAGTAAAGCTACTTTACTCCCTACTCTAGTAGCTACTCTATCCCGGAGTGGAACTTCACAAACAGTGTGCTGCTGCTTTTGAAACCTAGACAACTCATGAATCTCTCCTAAGCTAGCTCCTTTGGTGCCAAACCAAATATCTGCAGATTGCATTTTCAGCCTAAGCCTTGTGGATTCTGCCTGTTTTCTTGGAAGGAGGAACAGAAACGGCTTAGAAAAGATTTGATCTTCAACTTTATACGCATCTCATGACTATGACATAAAGTTTACATGATAACAAACCATTATCTCCGTACTTTCTCCATTTCTCTCTTTCTCTCTCTGTAGTGTTTTTAGTGTAATTAGGATGTCTTATTAAAGACAAAACATTTTTTTTTTATTGTCTCTCTCTCTCTCTCTCTCTCTCTCAGAACAATGCCTCCAAATTGTTGTTGGCTATCATGGAGAGTCGCCATGACAGTGAGAATGCTGAGAGAATCCTGTACAACATGAGACCTAAGGAGCTGGTGAGCCCGTTGTCCCCACAAGACTATGTGTGCACACAAGTCCCCCCAAAAATCAAAATTGCACCCATAAGTCTCCCCACACAGGTATAGAGCGATGAAGGTAATGGTTGTCTGTGTGGTGGTGAGATCCTCAGGTGGAGGTGATCAAGAAGGCCTACCTGCAGGGAGAGGTGGAGTTTGAGGATCCCGAAGAGGACGACGACAGCGGGGAGGAGGAGGAGCATGATGCTGCCTCCCCCAGGAACGTGGGCCACAACATCTACATCTTGGCCCACCAGGTAGAGGACAGGTCCTAGTTTACCATAATGACACATTTAGATGCACATAGTTTTTTGAATAACCAACCATTTGATCCACAATTGATTGATATTACATTCAACTATCGGACTCAACCATTTGATCCAACCATTTGAGGCTCTCACACAACAGTCAGATGTTGTGTGAGAGAGCGATGAGCGATTTGACCCCTTACTTGACTTTGACCCCTGTAGTTGGCACGCCACAACAAGGAGCTGCAGGTGATGCTGAAACCAGGAGGGACCAACGGAGAGGGAGACGAGGCTCTGGAGTTCTACGCCAAACACACTGCTCAGATAGAGGTAAGTGACATTAGTCAAACACACTCACACAGTGTATTAATTGGATATCTTTAACTGTCATTGAAAAAGAAAAATGCTTTTGCCATAGGGAAGTGTTTCATAATACTGGTCCTGTTAGTGCTAGTGCAAAAAACAAAATATGCACCCCTTTGGGTCCCCAGGACCAGCATTGGGGAAACTGCCATAGAGGGATTTCAGTTCCTCTTAATCTGATGTGGTTTAATTGGAATACTCAAAAGCCTGGAGCTAAATTACACTGTCCAGGCACATGAGTGCTCTCCAACCAGGGGCTAGGTGGCTGGTCCACTCCACACCCATAGAGCTGACATTGACTGAGTGTGTTCCTGTGTGTCCTCCTCTCAGATTGTGCGTCATGACCGAACCATGGAGGAGATAGTGTTCCCTGTGCCCAACATCTGTGAGTTCCTGACCTGTGAGTCCAAACTCAGGGTGTACTACACCACTGAGAGGGACGAGCAGGGCAGCAAGATCAATGACTTCTTCCTCAGCGCAGAGGACCTCTTCAATGAAATGAACTGGCAGAAGAAACTAAGAGGTAGCTAGCTCTTCCAAATGGCTTCTCAGGACTCATTTATATTACTCTACTTCCACTGAAATTTGACTGCATTAACTAGATGCAGTCAAAAGAAAACATTTAGTAAGAAGTTATGCCAAAACTTCGTAGTAATTCCTAGTGATCTAATGATGTGACCCAGAGGAGCTGTCGCAGGGCTAGTATTAAGAGAGCCAGTGTCATCCTCTCACTGTTTCGACAGAAGTTAGTTTCACTTTTGCGTAATTCCTTTTGAATTCAATCACTTTTTGACAGCATCCCTTTTGATTTAAACATAATTTTACATACATGTTTGCCTATGGAAGAAGTGGTCAGAAAGTGACTCAAAGTTGACACATTTTTCACACCATACCATGAGACGTCTTAATCACTAGAAAATATAAACGGTTGAGTTTGATATCATTTAAAATTAGTTTTAAACCTTTGGGATTTTTGCAATGAGGCCCATTATCTACATGCCCAGAGTCAGATGAACTCGTGGATACCATTTTTATGCTATCCACTGGAAGTCTATGGGTATCAACTAGCATGCTATCAGATACCCGTAGACTTCCAGCTAACGCTAGTTAGCATTGGCTCGCAAAACTACCTCCAACTTCCTTCATACTGGACACAGAGACATAAAAATGATATCCACGAGTTCGTCTGACGCTGGGGAAGTAGATAAAGGGCCTCATTCTGTCTGTTCTAATATCTATATTTCTATGAGATTTCAATATGTTTCCTTTTTGTAGGATTGACAGTATATAATTTAAAACCACAAATATTCCCATTCAAGTCAACATTATCTGATATGTGGACCTCAACCATCTTTGTGGTTAGAGCCAGTTTGCGCCGTTCTGTGAAGGGAGTAGTACACAGCGTTTTACGAGGTTTTCAGTTTCTTGGCAATTTCTCACATGGAATAGCCTTCATTTCTCAGAACAAGAATAGACTGACGAGTTTCAGAAGAAAGGTCTTTGTTTCTGGCCATTTTGAGCCTGTAATCAAACCCACAAATGCTGATGCTCCAGATACTCAACGAGTCTAAAGAAGGCCAGTTTTATTGCTTCTTTAATCAAAACAACAGTTTTCGGCTGTGCTAACATAATTTCAAAAGGGTTTTCTAATGATCAATTAGCCTTTTAAAATGATAAACCTGGATTAGCTAACACAACATGCGATTGGAACACAGGAGTGATAGTTGCTGATAATGGGCCTCTGTTTACGGAATATCTACATAGGTGTACAATCTGCCGTTTCCAGCTACAATAGTCATTTACAACATTAACAATGTCTGCACTGTATTTCTGATCAACTTTGTGATATTTTAATGGACAAAAAATTTGCTTTTCTTTAAAAAATAAGGACATTTTTAAGTGTCCCCAAACTTTTGAAAGGTAGTGTATATCTTATCCGTTTATCATTTCCAGTGATGAAGACATGGATGTCTCATGGTATGGTGGGGTATGCAAAATAGATACGCCCTAAGCACCTTTATCTCTTGAATGTTTTAGCGTTCAGGTCCAAAAAGTCACTTTCTGAGCAGTACTACAATGGGCAAATATGTATGGAACGTTTTGTTCGATTCAAAGGGGCTGCGGTCAAAAAGTGATTGAATTCAAATGGATTTACCCTAATAGCTCTTCTTTCCACTGTCTGTCTGTCAGTGGGCTGTTGGGGAATTTCCACTTAGGTGTGAAACATCTGTAACTGTATGAATCACTACTAAGTACACACACACACACTGAGCATCCACACAAGCACACACAAACACACACACTGAGCATCCACACAAGCACACACAAACACACACACTGAGCATCCACACAAGCACACACAAACACACACACTGAGCATCCACACAAGCACACACACTGAGCATCCACACAAGCACATGCCTAAACACTTTTTCCTCACTGTCATACAAGCAAGAAAAGTCCCTCATCTATTTGTTATTTTCCAATAAAACCAAACTGAATCAGAATAGCGACACACCAATAGCGTCTATAAACTGTGCCAACAGGCCAGATTGATTGTCAGCTGTGGGGAGGGTACAGCCAGCCTCAGTAGAGGAAAGGTTACAGTGACATGTCTAAAGGTGCTCCTCAACGGTGTCCTAAACCAACATGAACAGCAGTAAAATTATCATATTTGTTCATTTAATGTTTCATTCTATTATAAGAATGTATTTGTGCTTTAGTACTGAGCCGTTCTATTGTTTCACACTTACAGTGTATCAGTGACTCGTACTGTATCACACAGCGCTTAGCCACACACACACACCACTGGCCTTCAGCTATACATACTACAGAATATACAGAGCCTGCTGTACAGTTTCATAACAAACAAAGAAATGTCCAATAGATTCACTCTTATTGGTAAAATGTGTAACTTCATGTTCATTCCCTCCTCTACCTCTCTACCTCTACCTCTCTCTCTCTACCTCTCTCTCTCTACCTCTCTCTCTCTACCTCTCTCTCTCCCTCTCTCTACCTCTACCTCTCTCTCTACCTCTACCTCTCTCTCTCTACCTCCTCTCTTCCTCTCAACTCCTCTTCCCCCTCTCCTCTACCTCTCTCTCTACCTCTACCTCTCTCTCTACCTCTACTCTCTCTCTCTCTCTCTCTCTACTCTCTCTCTCTACCTCTCTCTCTACCTCTACCTCTCTCTCTTACCTCTACCTCTCTCCCGCTCTACCTCTACCTACCTCTCGCTCTACCTCTATCTACCTCTCGCTCTACCGCTACCTCTCGTTCTCCTCTCTCTCTACCCCTCTCTCTCTCTACCTCTCTCTTTCTCTACCTCTACCCTCTCCTCGCTCTAACTCTATCTACATCTACCTCTACCTCTACCCCTCCTCTCGCTCTACCTCTACCTCTCGCTCTACCACTACCCCTCGTTCTACCCCTCGTTCTACCCCTCGTTCTACCCCTCGTTCTACCCCTCGTTCTACCCCTCGTTCTACCTCTCTCTCTACCTCTCTCTCTCTACCTCTACCTCTCTCTCTACCACTACCTCTCTCTCTACCTCTTTCTCTACCCTCCTCTCTTCTACCTCTACCTCTCTCTCTCTACCTCACTCCTCTCTCTACCTCTCTCTCTACCTCACTCTCTCTACCTCTACTCACCTCTACCTCTCTCTCTCTCTACCGCTACCTCTACCTCTCTCTCTCTCTTCCTCTCTCTCTCTACCTCTATCTCTCTCTCTCTCTCTCCCTCTCTCCTCTAGCCCAGCCCGTGTTGTACTGGTGTTCCAGGAACATGTCGTTCTGGAGTAACATCTCCTTCAACCTGGCCGTCCTCATGAACCTCCTGGTGGCCTTCTTCTACCCCCTGGAGGGTTTGCGTGAAGGTCAGTCACCTGCCAGCGACCCTGACCTTTGACCTGACCTTTACATTTTTTATAAACTTTACGGTAATATACTTTTAAACCAAAGTTTCTTTGGAAATTATGGTAACATACTGTACTTTTTTAAACAGTAGCTTACAGGTACTTACTGGCTACCAGTAAGATACTGTAAAAACAACAAGATTTTTTTTACAGTGTATATGCGTGTAGTGTTGGTAAGAAAACACTTTTACAAATAAACCATTGTCTACACGTACTGTAGCTGGTCACTAGGGACATCATCTGTATCTTCAGTCAGTGCTAAGACTCTTCCCTGTACATGAAGGAGTTAAGAGATTTCAGGTTTCCGCTGTTTCCATTGCTGATTCTTTCATGTGTGTTGAGCCATGGTCTGTTTATGTGGGCACTCCGGCCACGGCTCTGTTCCCCTCAGAGAGATCAAGCAAGTTTGTATGTCCCTTTGAGGTGCTGCTGTAGAACATAGGGTCAGAGGAAGGTTGCGTGAGCCGCACACACAACACTGAGGGCCAAAAACAGGAAGAACAGACGGCTCTGGTCTCTGTGGTATGATCCAGCCCAGTTGCACTGCATCACTTGGACTTCTACATGTATCTCAGTGCAACTGGATTGCTAAGATTTTCTCCTTAGTGCTCTTTTGTAAGTGTTTGTAACACAGCTACTTTTGCACTATGGAACATTGAGTGCACAACAACAGTAAATATTTCCAAACGGTGTACCAGTAAGTGTATATATTGGGCATTCTGATCTTTGTGGTTCAGAAATAAAAATATTTTTATTGTGACATTTTGGCCTCAGAAAAGTCACCCACAATCCTTTGCCTGGCCTACCCTTCCCAAACTTCCCCTGACCCAATAATCTCCTACCTTCCTTCCCCTTTGATCCGTTGCCCTGCTGAAATAAAACAGCATAGGCTGGTGACCAGCCTTCGTTGTGTGTTTGCCGGTGACCAGCCTTCACTGTGTTTTGGACACTGGGCGTACCAGCATATGCTGGTCACCCACAAAACCAACATCAAGTCACATTATGCTCGCTTGCAAAGTGATGTCTCATTCCTATTAGAATCTAACCTGAGTGAGGATATCCAACAATTTTGAACTTTGATTCACCCAAAATATTTTTAGAATGACTACTGGGGATAGATGGTGAATGAATGAAACAACCTAAACTGGAACAACCATTTCAGTAACGGGTACAATAAATCCAACTAACATATTGGATTAGTTTAGAAAAATGTATGTTATTTATCTTTGTGTACCATAAGATCAATGAATTGATTAATTCATCAATCAATGTACATGCAAAAACACAGATATTGAAACAAATAATTCTACAACTCAATCTGCAATAGAGCATGCTGGGAAATATCATAATGATGGGCATGGTTTTGCAGACCAGCTTGACCAGCTACTAGACCATGCAGCATATACAAAATATTTTTTTAGGGGTTCCTTGTCAGGGGTGTGGGTGATATGTATAACCATTATTATTGTATTCATTTTTTTGAGTGGAAGGTTTCATTACTGCTGTGATGGTTGTGAAGAACCATCCTGTTATTTCCCTCTCCACCATGTTTTCCTTTTTATGCAATGAAATGCTATACTGTTAAAGTTCCTGTAATTGTATGGTATAACACAGGCAACTGGTTGCAGTGAAAGTAAGGTAAACAACAACAAGTTACTGCATTTTTACAGCTGAATAAAGGTGTTGCTGTAAAATGCTCGTTACTTGAGACGATAACTCACTTGGGATTTAAACTCACAACCTCTCGGTTGCTATTGACCAGAATTTCCTGCTACGCCACCAGGTCTGTGGGTATGACAGAGATTTGCCCACACATTTAATGGCAAGAATACATTTCTGCACTTTGCTAAAATGTGCCCAGAATCAAGTCAATAATTTTCTGATTATCTGACAACACCAATGTAAAAATAGCAGTGCTTGGGAACACTTGATGTAATGTGTGCATAAACATTTTGGGGATTTGAACTTGCAAGCTTTTAGGTGGAAGTGCATTACTGTTTTAGCAGTGCCACCAGGCACATCTTTATTACCAAGAATGTATATCCACACACTCTCAATATTAGGATACAGTTAGGATACAGTGTTGTTCCCTGGGGTACAAAAAGGTCAAAGGTACACATAAGGTACCTTCAGAGGTACACATAGGAACTCACCGGGTATTGGTTGGTTCCTTTTAGGGTACATGTGTGGATAATCTAGTATAATGGTTCATTTTTTTACCCAATATTTGGAATATAAGGTACTATCACCACTGCATTTTGATATGTAGGTGGGGGCAATGTATCAATGGGCTATTAGCATATTTGGGCGGCTTTTTGTAATATATTTTTGACGACTGTCAGTGGAAGTGTAGTACCAGTTTAGGTGGTTAATGGTTATGTTGTCGAAGGTTGAGTACCTCTTTAATCACTGTCAGTTCTGCAGTCTTTGTTAGAGCTTGTGACATTAAAGAGCTGCACTGTTAAGAGGTTACTGTTTAAGTTAGGTGCCTGGAAGTTGCTGTGAATTTTGTGTTACCCAATTGGCAACCAGATGTCAGTAAGTTATTGTAAAATTCACAGTAACTTAATAGCCAGTAACAGCTAGTATCTCACTGGCACCCAGATGTCGTTAAGTTATTGTCAAATGCACAGTAACTTACTTGCAACTAGCTGCCAGAAGATCAGTGTACCTTCACCGAACTTTCCTGATTACAAGAAAGCTTCTAACATTAGTTGACAACTACTAAGCATTCTTTGTGATGAACACACTTGGCACCCCACCTTTCCTTGCCTCAACCTCTTGGTTGGCAGCAAACTGACCTTCCTGCCATACCATCAGGTCAGTGAGCGTGACAGAGATCAGCCCAAAAAAACACAATGAAGGCTGGTCACCAGTGAAAACACAACAAAGGCTGGTCACCAGTGAAAACACAACAAAGGGTGGTCACCAGTGAAAACACAACAAAGGCTGGTCACCAGTGAAAACACAACAAAGGGTGGTCACCAGTGAAAACACAACAAGGTGGTCACCAGTGAAAACACAACAAAGGGTGGTCACCAGTGAAAACACAACAAAGGGTGGTCACCAGTGAAAACACAACGGAATTTGGTCACCAGGGAAAACACAACCAGGGCTGGTCACTAGTAAAAACACAATGAAGGCTTGTCACCAGTGAAAAAACAATGAAGGCTGGTCTGCTAGCATAAACAGCTAGACCATGCTGTTTTCCCAGCAGAACAAATTAGACCATGCTGGTCAGACCAGCTTGGCCGGCATGGACCAGCTTAAAATGTGTGCTGGTCTATGCATTTTTTTTCTCCAGCAGAGTGACCTCTAGTCACTTGACTGGGATCAGGACTCACTCACTGTCCCTGTTCCTCACTGAGCCATTTAAACACTCCAGCACAACCTTTCATTGGCTTCCGTAAAGCACAACTTAAAGTTAACTTCTTTTGATGCACCCAGTTCTGTTAAAATACTTGAAGAAATGCATAACACTCAAAAACTTCCAAAGCCCTCTCTAATGTGTAAAGTTCATATACATTGGCTCATTGACATTAGTGTTATCCAGAGACTGCTGCTATACAGGCCAGAGATTAGGTAATTACTGGGGCGGCAGGTAGCCTAGTGGTTAGAGCGTTGAACTAGTAACCGGAAGGTTGCAAGATCAAATCCCCGAGCTGACAAGGTATAAATCTGTCGTTCTGCCCCTAAACAAGGCATTTAACCCACTGTTCCTAGGCTGTCATTGAAAATAAGAGTTTGTAAAAGTATAAAGGTAAAATAAGAAAACTGAGTGGAGCAGAATGGCTGTGGGTGAGGCCTCTCCTGTTGACTACAGCAGTATTACAGCATAGTACAGTACGTGCCTGTGTGTGCGTTTCCCTCCCTACAGTACAGTAGAGCTGTGTGAAGAGGGAGAGGGTATCACGTGATACCTTTGGCCTAGTTCTTGTGTGTTTACAAATACACACACTATTTTTGGGGGTTGGACACACACACACCCCTCCAGCAGCCCCCCAGGCAGTCAGTCCAACCCTCATGAATCTTTCAGTATAATATTTTTAGAGGCAGTGGTAGTTATGTAAGTGGCACCTGTCATGTGAGAGGGGGGAGTTACTTTCATTCTCTCTCCTTTCTCTCTCCTCTCTCACTTTCACTCTTGCTGTCTCCTTTCTTTTTCTTTTCCATTTTTGCTCCTCTTCTTCCTTCTTTACCTCTGTCTTCCCTCTCTCTCATGTCGATCTACCTCTTCTCTCTACTTTTCCCTCTCTCTTTCCCCAATTTTCTTCTGCCCTAATTTCCCACCCCCTTTCCTACGCACGCACAGTCACACACGGGCTGGGAATTGCCAGGGACCTCATGATACAATATTATCACTATACTTAGGTGCCGATACGATATCTATTCCGATTCTCATGATTCTATATGTATTGCGGTTCAATATTGCGATTTAATGTTCCAAACATATTGCTCTCTACATGTCTGCTGCAGAGAGACGAGAGAGCATAAGAAAATGAGTTTTGGTCAGTCATGGAAATAAAACTACTGCAAACATATTGGCTCACTATAAAATGGAGGATGAAAAAGTTTTGGCGCAGCTACTTTTTATTTATTTTACAAATCGATACAAAGTATCAATATACTGTAATATCATCCAAATTGTATTGCGATATGTAAATATCGATTTCACCCACTCCCCCCTCATCACTAACACAAACATACACACACCTGCCAGTAGTAAGCTCCTGGTTTAGTGAATGGGGCTGGTTACAGTACCAGGTCTTTGCGTGGCCCTTTTTTACACGCCTAGTTCAGGTTGGGGTAGAGGTGGGGGGGGTGCTGCTGGTGCTGGTGGGGATGCGATTGGTTCGGTAGTAGTGACGGCAGAGCCACATGAAACCCTGTGACTGTCACGTTAATCCAGGATTTACCCCTGGATCAAGGGGAGCATCAGGTAGGCTTCTCTCTAAAGCCCCGCTAAGGAAAACACACTAAAAGGTGTGTCCTACTTTTTTAGGGTGATGTAACATGCTCTGTTTGAGTTCAAAGTGCAGCTCCTCAAAGCCCCCAGCTGGCTGCTGGTAGTCAGAGATCAGGGAAAAGCCTCTTGGTCTTAATGTGCACGGTCATTTTCATTCTCAAGTGCCTTTCAGTATAACTATGAGGTAACGTTATTGCATTATTTATTACATCATTCTTATGTGGAGAGATTGTTGTTTGTAAATGGGGATTGTAGGCTGACAAGGTAGGTGTTTAATGTGTGTGTGTGTGTGTAAGTGAATGCTTAATGGCCCAGTGTACTCAAAATTCAGATTTCCTGTGTTTTGTATCATACATCATTGTACAACCAGTGTTGGCAAAACATTTTCAGTGTGATCCGCTATTGGCTCCTTGTTTTGTCGCTAGAAGTCAATAGGTGACGTTTTGTCAAGGTCACAGCACCAATTGACCAAATTTGCATTTTTGCCCCTCTCACGCATCACACCCCCTCCCCTTGTGCTTCTCTGCCTGTGTGTGCGCAGTTGCTGTGACGCATGTTACACAAACAGATTCTCCTATTCTCGTTTGCGGAAGAATTGAGTGGGGAAAAGTTGCTAAATGCTATCAAAACCATAGAATCTCTCGGTGTCCAAACTCCCCAAAAGCAGCCTGAAAAGTAGCTGAATTTATCACTAGTCTTTTACCAATAAAAGTTGCTGGAGGGTTCTGAAAACTCGCTAAAAAAGCAACAGTCGCTAAGTTAATAGACCAATAACAAAGAGTTCCAAAACTCTGCAAATAACAGCTATTTTTCAGGTGACATATCCCTCCCATTAGGCCCCTCCAAGTAGATCTCTCACTCTGTCCGAGATAAAAAGCTACTTATTTATGTTTCTATTTGACAATTTGTGAAGTCCACAAAGCATATTGCATGTACCCCACTATATAGATTTAGAACCACGGAGAGTTACTGAAAGTCGCAAAGAAAACAGAAGCTCCCGCATCTATTCCAGCACCATTTCAACTTCAACATTTCAACATCATATATCACCTATGTTAAGTCTTATACAGTGACATCTAAAAGATACAAAAAAAGTAGTCTAATCAAAGTAAGCTAAATATGTGGGTGTCCATGGTACTGATTTGTGTGCGTGCGTGCAAGTAGAAAAAGCATGTTGACTCACCCAACTTGTAGAGAATCTCCGATGCCATCCTCCTCTCTTTTTAACGTTGACGAAACGGTCTATGACTCTGTCATACAGTATACGTTTTTTATTTTATGTTGTCCTAGGCTACCTGGCTATGCTTGCTCGCTAGGCTAACTTCCTTTCATGGGCAACATTAGCTAGTTAACATTAGCCTTCTACATCTAGTTACATATTGAACTTCCATCCTCTCAGTCAAGGGGCACAATGTATGGTTGGATCAGAATCACCATTATAATCAATGGCCAGTATGGAGAATGAAGTAAAAGTCCAAATCCCTATCTTCATCCATGGTTAATTTAGGAAAGGGCCAATTTTAGCTAGCTAGCTAATGGAGGACAACAACAAAATGAGATGCAACAATTCAAGTTGTTTCTGTCAATGACGTAGTTCTCTCTCGACGCGATGTGATAGGAGTGAAGCCAAATTATTATCTTTTCACTTTTTTGAGGGGTGTGCCAGGACCATTCGGTTGCGCTCACTCAGCTTAGCTCAATGTTGATTGTCGTTATATTTATACTTTTTCTTTTATCAAGGGAGGCCAAATGCTCGCTGGCTTCCCTTTCATTCAATGCTACAGGCAGCAAAATTGTCATACTCTTTTTGACCAGACAGCATCAGACAGATGGCCTACACATACAGAGACAGAGGGGCGATGTTGTGTGCTTTCTCCAGTGAGATACATTCAGCCTCTTGTGAATTGAAGAAAAATTATGAAAACAGAGAGACAAAAGATACATTTTCATTAAAAAAATACGTTTTTTGGGTTGCCTGGCCTTCGCATCCATTTTTTGGGAAGCCTTCCCTTCGCATCCATGAACACACTCCACTGGCGTGTGTGTGTATGCTTATGTGTGTTTGTGTCCTCGGCAGGTACCCTGGAGCCCCGCCTGTCTGCCCTGCTGTGGGTGGGCATGTTGGCATTGTTGGCCATTGTGGTGGCCATGCCCCAGCCCCTGGGGGTCCGAACCCTCATCATCGCCACCATCCTCCGCCTCATCTTCTCCGTGGGCCTGCAGCCCACCCTGTTTCTGCTGGGAGCATTCAACGTATGTCTGCATGGGGAAACGTGTGTGAATGACTTTATTGTATCATAAGTCACACACGTCATCTTTTTTTCTGTGTGCTCCAATGTGAATGGCCTTGCTAGTCTTCAGTAGCCTCCCCCCACTCCTCCATACCCCCAGCCACACGTACTCCCTTCACGCCTCACTCAACAGCCCATACCCACCCTTCTGCCCACTACCCACATACATTGTCAACATGCCCCCTCCATGCAGACCTCTCTCCAGGGCTCAGTCTGCCTGTGGTGTCAGTCCCTGGCGTGGCTCGCTCACTGGCCTGGCATGGCTTGAGTGTTTGGTCGGTCAGCTGGGAAATGCGCCACTAGACGCTGGAGGCTGACACCCCACCTGCAGCCACCAAAAATTCCTTGGAACGGCCCCTTTCACACGGCCTGCTCCCCTTGTGTCCTCAAATGGGCTCTTCTGCCTTCCTCTCCTCCCTCTGTCTGTCTCCCTTCGCTCCCTGTAGCTGGGAGACAGCTACCCCACACTCATCTACTGAACCTCAGTATTACTAAAACCTACTATACTAAGAACAATCCAATGCTAATCCATGAAATGCCTGTCCTATAGTATCACGTTGTGTCTTATGGTCATCATGGATCATCATGTAGTGCATGTCCAAGGAGAATATTGACAATTTATGTAGAGAGAGACCTAAAATATTCTAAGCCTTGTTTTATAAGACATAATGAAGGCTTATACATGCTTACAACAAGTTATAAAGCATTATGGCTGGATACTTTAAGTCAAGTGTTACCTCCTATTCCATTAATGGTGAGGTCTCACTTGTGAAGGAGGTCTTCTGACCTCAATGTGGGATTTCCTGATTTAAATAAAGGTTAGATAAAATAATGATAATAAATATGAATCTATCCTGTCCCTGCAGGTGTGTAATAAGACCATTTTCCTGATGAGTTTTGTGGGGAACAGAGGGACGTTCACACGGGGCTACAAGGCCATGATCCTGGACGTTGAGTTCCTCTACCACCTCATGTACCTCATCATCTGTAGCCTGGGGGTCTTTGTCCATGTCTTCTTCTACAGCCTACTGGTGAGCACATCTATACATTTACATATATATTCTGTATATTAATATATATCTGCATGGGGTCTTTGTCCATGTCTTCTTCTACAGCCTACTGGTGAGCACATCTATACATTTACATATATATTCTGTATATTAATATATATCGCTGATGGTGAGCACACAGTTACACTTAATAGGAAGCTGTCCAGGGCCATTAGCGTATGTTCTGGTACAGTCTCAGGACTCGTACAATGTGTGCATGCAGGCGTGAACACACTCACACACACACAGGGTATTTAAGGACAGTGGCTTTTAATGAACAGAAACTGGCTTAGGTTATGTAGTTGGGGAGTTGAGTGGTGCTTGCTGGTGTTTTATGTGTCAGGCGTACTGCATGTGCCAGTCTGGATGATTTCCATTCAGTAACTAACTCTGAGGCCCAGGGGCTTTTATTTTTTTATTTAACTTTTATTTAACTAGGCAAGACAGTTAAGAACAAATTCTTATTTACAATGACGGTCTACCCTGGCCAAACCCTCCCCTAACCCGGACGATGCTTGGCCAATTGTGCGCCGCTCTATGGGACTCCAGATCACGACCGGTTGTGATAAAGTCTGGGATCGAACTCGGGTCTGTCGTGATTTCTCTAGCAATGCAACATGCCTTAGACCGCTGCGCCCCTCAGGATGCAGAAAATGTCCATGTGAATGACAGGACTTACATAACTTACTAACTTTTCAGCAGTATATCCTATCATAGAGAAAATGGCTGGGAATCTGCTCTGGAAAAAAGAACAGCTATGAAAGAAAATAGGAAATTATTTATCCAAATGATTCTGTTTTTGGACAATTGTATCAATCCCTCTTACACTTTATCTTTCTAAACCAGACTATATTTATCTGAATACATTTATCGAGGTCACAAAAAAGTATAATTCCAAACAGATATTGAACAAATAATAATTCCTAAATGCTTCCATGCTGTTTCTATATTAGGTCTAACTATAACTCTGTGTTAACTCTGTATTGTGCCTCTCGTGCAGCTCTTTGACCTGGTGTACAGGGAGGAGACTCTACTGAACGTGATAAAGAGTGTGACCCGTAACGGTCGCTCCATCGTACTGACAGCAGTGCTGGCCCTCATCCTGGTCTACCTGTTCTCCATCGTGGGTTACATCTTCTTCAAGGATGACTTCATCCTGGAGGTGGATCGCATCCCCAACACCACCCTGGGTGAGGACAAGGAGGAGACCATAGAAATATAATTACTTTTTGTTTTACTGCTATGGGGACACACAATATTGCAGCCAGTCCACCCATTATGGCATAATTAATCTGAATGGGGATGCCCATTCCATTCCTTCCAATTCTATAGAGGAGACCAGGAATGTTTATTAGCCTGGTCCTAGATCTGTTTGGGCCGTCTAAGGAGTTGGCAAAACAGCGAAAACAGATCTGGGACCAGGCTAGACGTTTATGGTCTGTTGATAGGAGTTGCACATAGTTACACAACAACCAAACTTCCCTTACACCCTGGAAAGCCATAACAGTACAGGGACAAGGAAAACAATATAATAGTGTTATCTGGAGGTGTTGTTCATCTAGTTGCCATTAACACATGTTGCTACCTAACCTGATGTCTTTTATAGAGAACGAAGCCAGTTTGGCCAATGAGCTGGTGTCTGCTGGGATGTGTCTGTCTGAGACTGGAGAGAACAACTGCACCACAGAGCTCCAAGTGGAAGGTACCGTACAATACAGTAAAACTATATACAATAATAATAACCTATGACTTATACAGTGTAAGGTGAAAGGGCAATTAGATATGTTCTGCCTGACTGTGCAAAAGTTCCAGTCAGCCAAAATCATTTCTTAAAGGCCTTTATCAGATTATTGGAACGCGATCATCATCAAGGTGCTTATTTTGTGTGTGTATTAACTCTCTTCCCTGTCACTCTCCCTCAGACTTTGTGGAGGACATGGAGGATGGCAAGGAGCGTACGTGTGACTCTCTGCTCATGTGTATCGTCACTGTGCTGAGCCATGGCCTGAGGAGTGGAGGGGGGGTTGGAGACGTCCTGAGAAAGCCCTCCAAAGAGGTAAACACACAGACCAGACACCCACCAAGCGGGGGGGGGGGGGGGAGGAATTCAGAACCGAGATATACAGTACCAGTCAAAAGTTAGGACACACCTACTCATTCAAAGGTTTTTCTTTATTTTTATTAAGAAGGAAATTAATTATTTTAAGAAGGAACACCTGTTAATTGTGACTAACTCATGAAGCTGGTTGAGAGAATACCAAGAGTGTGCAAAGCTGTCATCAAGGCAAAGGCTGGCTACTTTGAAGAATGTAAAATCTAAAATATATTTTGATTTGTTTAACACTTTTTTTTGGTTACTACATGATTCCATATGTGCTATTTCATAGTTTTGATGTCTTCACTATTATTCAATTAATACTATTATTCAATGTAGAAAATAGTCCAAATAAAGAAAACCCCTTGAATGAGTAGGTGTGTCCAAACTTTAAACTGGTGCTGTACGCGTACGTAAATGGAACTTAATTCCCTTTTCACACACTTTCCTCTGTGCGCATTCTGACCTTTAATTTAAGCATGGGGAAACGCATGTGCCAGCAACCTATGCGTTTGGGGTGGAGATCACAGAAATGTAGGTGTGTCTACAGATATGCTTATTCTGACCGTGATTTAATTTCTTCATAAATACATCATGTTTTTTCACAAGGAAACCATGAATAAGGTGGCGCAGTGGTCTAAGGCACTGCATCGCACTGCTAGCTGTGCCACCAGAAACTCTGGGTTCGAGCCCAGGCTCTGCCGCGACCGGGAAGTCCATGGGGCGACGCACAATTGGCCTAGCGTCGTCCGGGTTAGGGAGGGTTTGGCCGGCAGGGATATCCTTGTCTCATCGCGCACTAGCGACTCCTGTGGCGTGCCGGGCGAAGTGCACGCTGACCAGGTCTCGAGGTGTACGATGTTTCCTCCGACACATTGTTGCGGCTGGCTTCCGGGTTGGATGCGCGCTGTGTTAAGAAGCAGTGTAGCTTGGTTGGGTTGTGTTTCGGAGGACGCATGGCTCTCGACCTTCGTCTCTCCCGAGCCCGTACGGGAGTTGTAGCGATGAGACAAGACTGTAACTACTAATAATTGGATACCACGAAATTGGGGTAAAAAAATATATATAAAGGTCTAGCAAACCTGTCGATTCCAAGTGGAAAAACATCTACTTAATTTTTCCCAATACAAATAACACTATTCTTCATGCACTGTAATTTATAAATTGATGTTATTGATTGATAAGAGCTAGGTAAATGGGTAATTTGTTTGGAGAAGGGGATTGTAAATAAACATAGACATTTTTTCAGATTATTCTTCCTTATGTACACTCGAAATGAACGTGAAACCAGTCGTATGGCAGCAAACTGAAAAACATAGCAACATGACACGTATTTCCGCAGTAACAGTTTGAACATGACACATGCTGCAATACTTGGCCATTGTCATCACACAGTTACATAGTCAGTGCAGGCAATAGGGCTATAACTATTGTACTGTCCTCCCTATTATAATTCTATGTACACCAGTCTTTCAACATTAGAATAGGTTGAAGAACTCGATGTTACAATTTTCGTGCGTAAAGGCTCTCCAACCTGATTTTTTTTCATAAAGTAGCTTAAGGTTCTTGAAAACTTCCCTAAATGTACATATTGTGAAATATCAGAAGGCTTTTTAATCTAAGCATGGCTTCTGAAACAGAGACGAATATGCTTATGTTTTGATGGCTATCTTTCACTGATCTCCATTCTGAACGCATTCTCCATAGGCTACATTCTAATGTTGCGCCAATCAAATGAAAGGTACACAGTAAACCTGATCAAATTGGTAGGCCACCCAGTGGGTGTGTTTTCTGGGATTGAAGAGTAGGATAGCTAAATAAGAGGGAGGACCTGATCCTAGACCAGCACTCCTACTTTGAGATGCTTTGTGAATGTCCAGACCCAGTCAGGTCCAGTTAGACTATAGAGCTCAGTATCTTCTGTAGGGTTAAGCTGATGTTTCTGTATTCTGTATGTTCTGTATTGAAGCTGGTGAGTCATGTCATTACCATCGTTACCAACACAATGTGTTTTCTGAAGCCAGTTAGATAAGAACCATTAAAGTGCTGCTGGTATATAGACTGGAGTGGCTGCGTAACCGGATTCTCTGGACACCTCTTCCTGTAGCTAAACAACTGTACTTTCTGCACATGTGTTATATACAGTAAAAGCATGTTGTACAAACTTCTTGTGTGCTGCAACTATAAACAACATGATCGACATGTTGTACAAACTATGTCAGTATCTAGCTACAACATAGGTTACATCAATTGATGGGAAGTTACAGACCATATAAAACCAAGATCATGTCTTAAAATACATTCAACATAGGCTACCGGTAGACTGATTTATGCATTATTTAACACATGTGCAGAACTTGATACGGTTGTTTAGCTCTGGGGAAGAGGCGTTCTGAGGGGTGAAACRGGGCAGTTCGATACGGTGGGATGGAGGTAGATTCTGGGGGAGTGCCATCAGCAGTCATTTGCGGTGGTCATGGGCCTACCCCCAACCCCACATTGAGGTTTTGCAATAATTTCCTCAGAACCCCCTCCATCTGCTTGGCCTTCTTCCCTGTGTGGGAATCAGTAGGGTCTGGAAATAGCTTTTCTCTGAACTCTGTCAGACCAGGGCTGATGACATAGAACATCGTGGAGAAAGTCTGCTCCTGTCATAAACTGGTACACACACACTAGGTGCCTCCCAAGAAGATCATTTGACCTGTAGCCTACATTTGAAATGAATGTCTGTTTTTGTTTCTTTATAAAAAAAAGCTTCATCCAGAAACTCTGAAATCTATAGCTTTTCTAAAGTTTTCCAGAGGTTTTATGGTGCAGAACATTTTAATCTTTGCCTCTTGAKCTATAAAATGCTTGTTACGGTCCAAAAGAGGTGCTGGAAGAGAGAAGAGCCTGTGTTAGGTTACCGACATTATAGCCTGTTTGCGTAACTGTTTCTTGTTGTTGTAATAGTGTGGCATCTGGCCRCTTGCACTTGTGTTCTTATGTTTCACATCAACACACATGATACATGGCAGATTAGGCTATACCCCTGTTCATAACCAATGCTCCCGTTCTGCCTTTATGTAAAAGCCTGGGCCATGTTCATTATAGGCACCAAATGGAAGAAACGGACTGAAACGAAGAGGGACTACCTGGACCTGTCTAATAACGAATTTCCACTTTCCATTGCAAAATGTTTTTAAATGTTTTTAGTTGTTTACTCAAATGAACACATCCCGGGCCATCACTATAGCTGTGTTGACATTGGCAGTTTGAAGTGACTAAAATCCCATTTATTTGCATATCCAACTCAATGGATATGCACAGCCAAAAAGCACATGGAATCGAATATTTCAAGCCACATATCAAACCACCTTTGTAGGTGGTTTGACATCAGATACAAATCTGATTCCTGGCGATGTGACTTGTGTCTGAACAGTCACATCTGATTTATTTGCCCTCAAGTGGTTTTTAGACTGTTGTTTGGCATTGTTGTTGCTAGCTAGTTACTCTGTTGACAGTTTGACAAGAACATGTGGTAGCTAATTAGCTTGTTAATTGTTTACAAACAAATAAGTGAATGTGCTGGAAAGCTGAACAGCTACCTAGTTAACTAACTTAGTTGACAGCCTTGGCTAGCCAAAAAGGATTTGATTTGAAAGTTGGATCACCTTATCCTTCGAGGCTTTAAAAGTGTTCTTACACTAGGATTTTGAACATTCAAAGCAACTGGGAAACATCCATGGCAGGCATTGTTGTCACCTTAGCTTGCTATATAACTTCTGAGTGATAGGAAGCCTGAGCACACCACCTGCGACTTTTTCTAATCATAGTCGCACAAATCATGTAGCCTAGCCCAAACGCCTATATGTTTTGATAAGGTTTGTCCAAATAACTTAAAATTAAGCACATTAATCCGCTTTACAAGAGGTGTTTAGCCTAACTAGCAGAGTTTCAAGTTTGGGGAAGATAATTTTCACCATTAAAAATGCACCTTTTATAATAAAAGCATTACATGCATAATTGCATTTCCGGTCCTTTTTGATCATGGCATTTTCCGCCAATGGAACATTCGTGCTTATAGCCTACTACCATGTGCGCATTGCTACGCTTATAATGTGAAGAAATAGCCTAATAGTTTATGAACATTTTAAGCTAAATGTTCTGATCTGTTGCGTCAGCCACACTGCGTAAAAAAGCTTTTTTGATGCTAGTGGTTGTATTCATTTGGGATCTATCGCAAATTATGTTTGGACTATGTTTGGAATATTTATTTCTCAGAATAGAATAGGTCGACTTTTGTAMTATGGGGATAGTAGATTGACATAGGCTAGTGCTTTTGCTGTTCGTTAAAATATCCTTTCTATTTTATTCAGGTTTGTTCAATTGTGTTCTTCATACTATAAAATAATGCCATGGAATTCTAACCAAATCTTGTCTGCTAAATGAACTAGTGTAGCCCACAGTCATTTGGCATAGCCAGATAAGGACCTAACATAAGGAAAACTCAGAGTATGCTATTCTGTTCTTCTGAAATAGACTACTTTTTCTTCATATTATGTTTCTTTAGACCTGTCTAAAATCAATAATAGATTTATTGTGCAGGTGTGGGCTATATTACATGGATTTATTAGACTTGTAAAATGTAGATGTTTCAAATGTCTGCATCAGTGGCTTGTAGGCTATGTGTGGAAGTCAGGAGATGCTACATGTGTTTGTTAATTAACGGTCAATTACTGTGAGACCGACCAGTTATTTGCTTGACAATCACCAGCTGAAATTTCGTGACCTCCACAGCCCTTGTACAGTACATGTCGTGACCTGGAGTTTATAATGCTTCCTAACATGTATTATAAGTTATAACCTCTCCTCTCCCTCAAATCCCCCCCTCTCTCTTTCTAGGAGCCTCTCTTTGCGGCCAGGGTGATTTACGACCTGCTCTTCTTCTTCATGGTCATCATCATTGTCCTCAACCTCATCTTCGGAGTCATCATCGATACCTTTGCAGACCTGAGGAGTGAGAAACAGAAGAAGGAAGAGGTCTTGAAGACCACCTGCTTCATCTGTGGTGAGGAGAAATAGCTGCACTGTCTCTAGCCTGAGAAGAACAGAACTACTAGCCATTTTACTGGGGTAGACATTTAGTCTGAATAGTTTTGTTTTCAGTTTGTTAGTAGAAAATTGGCAGATTCGTGCAGAATTTAGTTCTACTTTACAAGATAATCTTAAATGGTTACTTTTTTCTATTTCTAAATAAACTACATGGTGTCACGGTGGTTGAGCATGACCGGAGTGTGTAGGTAGTACAGACACACATATACACACACACACACACACACACACACCCTCATGAGTAAGCACAAGTTCTGCAGACACGTCCTTAGCTTGACCTTCCTGTATGAATGTTAGTTTACTGCTTGCATCACCTCTTTCCTCCCTCTTTCTCTAGAAGACTGAGTCATGGAGGATTCCTTCCTGCCCATCACGCATTTATTCTCTCTCAGGCAGTCAAGTAGTGGGGGCCCAGTGGGCAGCAGATATAATTAGTCCAGGGCCAGTTCTCACACAGTATGATCTTGGATCAGTTTTCCAGGCACAGGCCCTGATCTGTTTCTGAGCTGTATGTATGTGGAGCTGGTCTATGACTCACATGCGTTAGATGAGGCCTGACCAGAGTGGTTCACCATCGCCATGGTTTCCTGGGGGGAACGGAGACAAAGAAGAGACGGGAGAGAGATTAGAAAGATGGTATCCCATCACAKTGCGCGAGGTGGTTCCTCAAGCCATTGACCTGGTCCTCCTCTCAGCCGCTGAAGTAACAGTCAGACTTGCCTTTTGTTCCTCTTCCAGTATACAGTATGTCCATGAATAGAATCCCTATTCTTTACTTCAATGACAATACACCTACTGTAGTAGCAGGACCTAAACAGGTGTCGGAGGATTTTGCCTAGTTAGATCAAATCTAAAATGACAACACTTTCCCACACATTCCTTAAATTCACATGATCATTTTCATATTTTGGAGATTCTGGGAATATGGCCAGTCTGTCCAGGAAGACTAATGTTGTTTAGTCATCAGACTGAGAGAGGGTTCTTTGTTCACAGGAAAGGTCAAAATGCTTCTGCCAGATGCTTGTTAAACACAACACTATATCACAGGATTGAAAGTGCTCCTCTGCTTTCAGGAAGTCACATTTTCCTTTTCTTGGAAGGTCGACAATGGCTTACCCTCGATGAATTGATTTACGATCTTTATCGTAACCCGAACCCTATAGAATAACTATCTTCAAAGTAATAACTCGGGACGTCGGGTTTGAAATGAAAGCTTCTTTTAGTAATACTACTTGTTCACGTTACATTTAACAACTTTTAGATTCTACAAAACAAAAGAAAGTTGCTAGCGAAAGTCAGGATAATCACTTGTCACTTGTACATAACTGCCGCGTTCTCTTTAAACTTCCTGTCGCAAGGCATTCTGGAACTTGCAGTCAAAAGCGTAATCCAATACTAACCAATACAACAAAATATGTATGTAGTTCTCTCAATCTCCAACACACAAATTCTAATACAATTACATATGTAAATAACTAAAGAAAATATCTGTAGATACAGCTCAATGAATTAACTGTAAACATTAACTCTGTAACCCATTAAAGTTGCAACAAACCCCTAGTTTATCCTAGAACCCTTATTAATAATACCCCTAGCATTCACCAGGTCTTCTGTCATATTGACCTAATTGACAGCATTCCTGTGTGTGTGTGTGTGTGTGTGTGTGTGTGTGTGTTTTATTTACTCACAGGTCTGGAGAGAGACAAGTTTGACAACAAGACGGTGACATTTGAGGAGCACATCAAGGAGGAGCACAACATGTGGCACTACCTGTTCTTCATAGTGCTGGTCAAGGTGAAGGACTCCACAGAGTACACCGGCCCCGAGAGCTACGTCGCTGAGATGATCAAGGTGACAGACACACAAACACACACCAGGCCTTTGCTGGCTCTGGACTCAAACCACAATGTCTGACAGGTCATTTGATACAGCATATAACCAGGCTGCCCCACTTACATGAGTGCATAGGGTACACTACAACATGCATCCTATCCTGGGGGTAGACTGAAGTTTGCATGGTTAGGGTATACTGTATTATAGTTGTGATATATAGAGTTGTTATATAGAGTTGTTGTTTGTTCAGGTAAATCCCTTGACTAGCTGCTGACCTTGGCCGCATATTTATCCTCCCTGACTCTCCTTTCAGCACCTAAATGCCTCCTCTGTTGACCTTGTGTGTACGTAGTTGTGTGTATGTAGTGTGTACTGAGTCAGAGAGAAGAACGTGACACATACACACACACGCCTCAACGTAGCTATTTGCCCTTCCGCCCTCAACTGACAGAGATGGCACGTACACACTGAATGACACTGAGTGACTGAATGACACAAACACACTGGATGACAGACACACATTTACATTTTAGTCACTTAGCAGACGCTCTTATCCAGAGCGATTTACAGGAGCTATTTAGGGTTAAGTGCCTTGCTCACGGACACATCGGCAGATTTTTCACCTAGTCGGCTCAGGGATTCAAACTAGCGACCTTTCGGTTACTAGCCCGACACTCTTAACCGCTAGGCTACCTGCCACCCTCTCACACACATTGTGATCTCACAGGATGAGACAAACAGAAATGCAGAGGTACAAGACTTAACTGTTGTCAAACCCCAAAACAGATTAAGCTGTGACAATGAAAACACTTGAAAGGGAATGGGGTTAATTATTGTATTCCTTTATGATAGACCTGAGATGCCATTAATCAGCTCTTAGAGAGTCATAGGTTTTAATGTTCGGTGTACATTGTTATTTTTGGTCATCATACCTTTTGGTGTCCTATTCAAATCAAAGTGTAGAACACAAATACAGTACAAGGGAGGATTCTGTTGCTAACCCTTTCTCTTATGTTTCAATGCCTTCAACGCATTTCTATGATTCAGAGGCGTTGGGTTAAACATGGAAGACCCATGTCATTTGAATGCATTCAGTTGTGCAACTAAGAGCAAATTCTTATTTACAGGAGCACAACCTGGACTGGTTCCCACGGATGCGTGCAATGTCGCTGGTGAGCAGTGATGCGGAGGGCGAGCAGAACGAGATCAGGAACCTGCAGGAGAAGCTGGAGTCGGCCATGAGGCTGGTGTGTAACCTGTCAGGACAGCTCACGGAACTCAAGGAGCAGGTGAGTCATCTGCACAGAGACACACAGAGAGATGTCTGTCAAATCCCCCATTGTCTCCCAACAGCTAATTGGCTTGGCATTCATATAGATCTGAGATGACTGGATAGGTTACTATTGCTTATTAAACTGATCCAATCCTTCTATATTTACAAGTGCCTGTGGATAGGGGCCATTTTGAATTGACTAGAAGGTATGTTTGAATCTCACTGCTCCAGGCTGTTGAGTGGTTGTGGAGAAAGGTTTGTGGAGTTGGGGTTGGATGTGATGGGTGGAGTGGGTTCTCAGAGTTTATAACCCTTGTCACACCTCCTACCCCCAACCCCCTTGGCAGATGACGGAGCAGAGGAAACAGAAGCAGAGGATTGGGCTCCTGGGCCACCCCCCTCACATGAATGTCAACCCCCAGCAGCCAGCCTGAGGAGGACCGTTGTGGAAACACCCACCACCTCCCAGGACCCTAACCCTAACCCAGGACCACTCACACAAAGGAGAGGCCGACCTTAAAAGTGTCTAAGAACTTATTTTTCTGACAATCTACGAAGGGTACAGGAGTATGCCAAAGTTTATAGTGTCCCTGACACTACTATGGGCTTTATGTGTATGAAGGGATTTATGTGTGAATGTGTGCAGAATGCCTTAAAGGGCCAATCTGCAGTTGAAACAATATCAAAGCTGCCACCCCAACTCTGTTTTGGTAAAAAGCTGAGGGATACATGCGGTAAAGAGGTCAATCAAACTTGACCAAAACAATAGAAATGCCACTGAAACGCGTGGGGGAAAGATCCCAAATCCCCTCATTGCCTCAATCAAAATTAGCCTAAATTTAAGCTATTGTTTACATGTGTATTTCACACTATGTTTAGGTAAAAATCTGAGTATAATGCTTGTATGGCTGTCAACCCCAATACTTGTTTATGTCATTGTCTCGAATCAACTGCATTACAGTTAAAAAGGACTTTGACTACCCCCACTGATTTCTGTATGCTAGCTATGCTGCCAGCTTATACGAACAGTAGTTAGCGTTTAGCAGTAGCTTCTTCTAAACCTGAAAAGGGACTATTTCTAAATATTATGAGGCGAAAACAGCCAAATATATCCAAATGGCACTTTAGTAAGCACATTGTGGGCCTGTTACAATGCATAAATCATGACGGATTTGACGAATATCCACTTTGCTAGATCAGATTTGTTGGATTTGCGCCAATCCAGCATCCTTCTATCCCCCACCATCTGCATTCCATTGACCTCTTTACTGCATCTATGGGCCTGGAGAAATGTAACCTCTCTTAAATTCATAGACAGGGCTATGGATTCAAGGACTGACCATCAATGATATCAAATGTATGTTTTGAGGCTACACAGTGTTTGTTTACATTTATATTGTTTACAAACATTGGAGTAAAACAATCTGATATTTTGGGCTCTTTACGACCGTTGGGGTACTAAGCTCATGAGGTATTTATAAGTCATATTCTTCAAAAGTCAATGGGTTTATACCATTAATATAGGAGTCTAAAAATGGATGTAGCAACTGCAGATTTCCCCTTTAATCAACACTAAGTTATGAAGTTAGTACACATTAGGAGATGGGGTATATGCATGTAGTGTACTGAGTATGTACTGTGCATAGTGCACATGAGTTTGAGTGTGTGGATGGGGAATATATGGAGTGTGCCAGAGTGCCCTTGAACTTAAGAAGAAGGAACCAGTTATGTTAGTTTAGGTCGTAAAAAGTGAATATGCCTTAGGTTGTCATACTAMCCTTAATGCCTTGTCCATCTTCCTCACCACTTGGAATGGGTGACAATGGTTCTGCTCTCCCATGGCCTTGATGTATTTGGTGAACTTGAAGTCTCAGACAATTGCACAATAGGACTCATGAGAGCACTGGGACACTCGTGTTGAAGGATGTTTTCCTGTTGTTTTGTGTTTGAAACCTGGTGGGCAAACAATAATGAATATCTTATTTTTGTACGAGGTGCGATATGAATACTTTACAATATGCAACCACAAATTTGTTTTATGTGTACATAATGTCTGAGGGAGATGGAATTCTTATAATTTTTTATATATAAAATAATGGTGGAATAGAGTTGTGATCACCTTTACGATTTTTTTCCTCAATATATTTAGACCAATGTTGTCCCACAAATGAGACAATTATATATGTTTGTCAAAAGATAATTCAACCCAAAATCCATTGGCACAGCATGGGTATTTCGCTAAAGCCAGGAGTGTTGGCTTTCAAACACTTTATATGAGTTTGTGTGCATATATACTATATATGTTTATTTTCTTATATTCGGATTCGAAGGTATCTGAACATTACAGGAAGCTTTAAGAATGAGGCATATGTTTGAGGTTATGTATTTGTGATGTCCTCAGGCTCCTGAAGTGTATTTGCCTGTTTGTACGTCCCCTGAAGATGGTTCTTGTGAGCACTGGTATGTACTTGAGCACTATGAGGGGGGTGTACACCCATATAGCAGTTGATGTGGAAAGCCAAGAAGGAGTCACACTGAAGACGTCACCACATGTAAAAGTGTTGGTATTGCTTATGTCATACATTGGGAGCACACTAAACAACTAAGTGAGAATGTTTTTTTTCTCCTTGTTTTGATATGTTGGCACTGAATGACATTCTGACAGTCTCTTATATTTTCATCATTTTCTACTATCAATTCAGTGCTGATTTTTGTTATTATCGCTAGTTTCTTAAGTCTACTTGTCACTTTGTTTTGTGAAGGGCCTTCCGTGAAGAGAGGTGTCCTGGTTTGATTGCAGTGTTCATGTTAAGAAATCAGAGTACTAATATAAAAGATTTTGAGTGCTGTTTGACCAAAGTCTCATTTAAGCCTTTAATACTACTATATAAAACAAGCTGTCTAAAATGTACATTCCATTCTTTAAAAGTCTATTTAATAAAGATGTGTGAAAAAAATCACCCTCTGTCTATCTGTATGGAATATAACAGCACAGAGAGAAGAATTGTGACATGTATTACACAGAATCAGTATCAGAATCTAATGATTGGTGTCCCCCAATGATCAATAGTTGGTCCATTACTCTTTTTACTAGGTTAGGAGTTTTTCCTGAACACTTCACCTGACCAGGGAAAACTCTGAGCCCTATAGTCTACAACTAGGTCCCAGAGTTTGTCTTCGTCAGGTCACATGGATGGAAAAACCTCTCTAACATAAGCATTTTAGAGAACATACTATATAGTCTGAGATTTGTTCTTCTAAGTTCTTTAGCTTTTCATAGATAGAGKCATCATGATGAAGCTTGTATAGGAGGTGATTTCTCCCCACTAATTAGAAGTGAATGAGGCATTAACGACGGACACGGGCTAGATTGTTGTGTGCTGTTAAATGTGTATCATGCGATGCACATAACTGGTTATCCACTTATGACTAGAGTAGTGCCATTCATGCAGTGCTGCTCACTGCAGCCAGAGCTGAATGAGTCCTCTGACACACAGGAAGCAGGGGAATGCCACCAGATAGTGTGAAATGTCCTCTGGAGGCTCTCTCACTTTAATACTATTTAGGAAATGCCCTGCAGTTTATCTCCTGCTGTTTTTTAGGTTGCTTTATTGAAAGAGTTCCAAAAGTTTCAGGACAATACAGAAAATGGCAGATATCCCAATACAGTAAGAAGACTGAAGAAAATAAAACTAAGCAGTAGAAGATGAAATTAATATACAGCTACAATGCAGATACCCTTTAGCAGGAATATAAAAAATACCTAAAATAAGCGATAAATTAATAAAGATGAGGGAAAAAGGGTCAGATTGAGTCAAAACGTCAGTCTCCTTTTCTTAGTATGGAACAACCTGGAGAGCTCAAAGGGGTATTAATAGTTSTCCCCATTATAACGTTACATGGTTCTTCAGGTCAGTCAGGTAGTGCCATTGCCATGGCACCTGGACCAGTCGTTAGGTAAGTATTCTCTTACCACAGCTCCTGTTGTCAAGTGAGTGTCCTCTTACCCCATTCAGACTGCCATCGGCAAATAATTACCAGTCACTGTTCTGTAACAGTGCTAGTAGATGATGCCAAGAGGTCCATTAAAGACCCACTCCATCCTTTCGATCACCTCATTTGAAAAGGGCTTTTTACAGTATGTGCAGATTTTTGCATTTGTCTGCAGAACAGTCAACCACRAGCAATCAAACTACATCATATAGCGTGCAGTTATGCTAGTGTTAGCAGAAGGTGAATCCAAAGCATGTGATGCATTGTGATTCTCTCCTAATTTAATCCACCCATAGGCTACAGGACTAGTTCCTGTTATTTACGAGCAGTAACCAGGTGAGAATGAGTTTGTGGTTTGACTCACTCATTACAGAGGCAAACACTACAAAGGCTGACCTGAAGCCAGTGCCATAGAATGAAGAATCATGAATCATTCTTATTCTATGGGCAACACAGACTGCAGAGAATAATGGTGAAACAAAGTTGATCAAGAAATGGAGTGCTGTTTGAACAGATTCTCAATCAATGTGTATAAAATATCCATTATTTACAGTCTATTTGAAAGATATGTGAAAACCTTCACCCTCAGTAGGGCATCACATGGTCTAAACAAAGATCCCAATGCCCCAGGGCAGTGATTGGGGACACTGCTCTGTGTAGGGTGCCGTCTTTCGGATGGGACGTTAAACGGGTGTCCTGACTCTCTGAGGTCATTAAAGATCCCATGGCACTTATCGTAAGAGTAGGGGTGTTAACCCCGGTGTCCTGGCTAAATTCCCAATCTGGCCCTCAACCATCACGGTCACCTAATAATCCCCAGTTTACAATTGGCTCATTCATCCCCCTCCTCTCCCCTGTAACTATTCCCCAGGTCGTTGCTGCAAATGAGAACGTGTTCTCAGTCAACTTACCTGGTAAAATAACGGTGAAAAATAAAATAAAAATGAAATAAAAAAAAACAAAACAAAAAAACATCTATATCTGTATGCAGTATTTTAATTCATTTATTTATACAATTTAGTTGACAGGTACAATATGTCACACATCAATATTTCAAATATAACATTTACAGTGTGGACTTATTTCTGGTCATTCATTTTATACAGAGGCGCCATGCCCCTAATGTTGAGTAAGGGACTGATGGCCAAATTTCTTTGAAATAATTGTGGAAATAAACTTCTAAAACATTGAACAAATTGATGAGCATGACAATTAGGATTTTTATTCCCCCCAAAACACACACACACACTGGCTTAACAATCTTTTTTKGGGGGGAGGGGCTTTTACCCCTTTTTCTTGTCCCATCGCTACAACGGACTCGAGAGAGGCGAAGGTCGAGAGCCATGCGTCCTCCGAAACACGACCCTGCCAAGCCGCACTGCTTCTTGACACACTGCTCACTTAATTCGGGAGCCAGCCGCACCAACGTGTCGGAGGAACCACTGTACAACTGGCGACACGAGTCAGCATGCATGCACCCGGCCCACCACAAAGAGACGCAAGAGCACGATGGGACAAGGACATCCCGACTGTCCAAACCCTCCCCTAACCCAGATGCCGCTAGGCCAATTGTGCGCCGCCTCATGGGTGTCCCGTTCGCGGCCGGCTGTGACACAGCCTGGGATCGAACCCTGGTCTGTAGTGATGCCTCTAGACCGCTTCGCCACTCGGGAGGCCCTGATTTAATCATCTTAAACCTGTTTGTGTCCCTAAAGTTAATCTCTTTGGTAACAAAATGTATTGTGAGTTGATGAGGTGTGTACTCAATCTTTATCTACACTGAAATAAATGAAGAGTTCTTAAATGGTTCTTTCTCAACTCTTAAAGATCCTTGGAGAACTCTTGCCCGATTTAAGTGAGTTAAGTGCGTGGTTCTTGACGTATCTACGGTTCTTCAGAATTCCTAAAGGTTCTTGAAATGCAGATGCATCCCTTTCATAGCAGGCAGCAAATTGGCCAGTGTTAACTAGTGTTGATTCAGGAGTTAAATTAACACTCAGTGTTGTAAAAGAACCCCATCCACTGGGCACACTGGTTGAATCAACTTTGTTTCAACATAATGTCAATGAATTTACATTCAACCAACGTGGGACATCAAATTGACATCTGTGCCCAGTGGGCAGTGTTTGTGTTCATAACTAGAGTTGAACTAAAACCAAGTCCATATCATATTTTCCAGCATGTTCTATTGCAGGTTAATTTGTAGAATTGTTTGCTTCATTATCTAGGTTTTTGCATGTACATTGATTAATGAATGAATCTTATTCTACTCAAATATAAATAACATACATTTTTCTAAACTAATCCAATCTCTTACTTGGTCTTATTGCACCCGTAACTGGTTGTTCCAGTTTAGATTATTTAGGTAGTCTAATGTCCTAAACTTCCCAACCCTGGCAGTCATTCTGAATGCAGGTTGCGGGTGAATAAAAATGCAAAATGTTGGATATCCCTACTCTGGCTGGGTTCCAAGAGGAATTACACATCACGTTGCAATCCAGCATGATATGACTTGCAGGCCTGATGTGGCCTGTGAACTACAAGTKTATTAAATATGTATTGTCTAAAATGTATTTTTAATGAAAACATTCATTTTGAATCTCACTTGGTGAAAGCCACGGTAATTAATATGATGACTGCAACAACCWTGTCTCTGTCACAAGCAAACAGTCATCGGTGGTACCATAGAGATAGATAGAGGACTCTAGTGCTCAAAAGCCCATTTTAACATAGGCAGTGCCATTGAGCACTTTCACCATTTTGAAATAGTCAACTGGGTGGAACTTCCTTTGGGTTAAGGAAGGATCGCATAATTCAATCCAGGTCACCAGGAGGATCAGCCAATGAATTTATACTTGTGAGCAAACATTGCGTAACTGCAGGTGGCAGTAAATCGCCAACCTTGGCTCTATACCTGTTCAAACAACACACTCCAAGTGGTCGTATACACCCTTTCAGTTTGTTTGGCAAGTCATTGAAGTAGTAGAAGAAGAAAATGTACTTAAAAATGGAGATGTCTTCAATGGAGCTGCCCGTGCTCTCAGAGACGGCATAATCGGACAGATACAATGTCGATCTAAGTATATGGATGGTACTGGTCACTCTAAACTTCACTCGAAAGGCAACCAGGGAAATATGAAAATAAGGCTCAACACCCTATAGCAGGGCTATTCAATTCCAGTTCTGGAGGGCAAGAACAGTGGTTCTCAAACCTGTCCTCGGGGACGCCCAGACATTTCACAATTTTGGTGCAGCCCTGAACTAACTTCACCCTGATTTCCCTTAGTCAAGGCTTATGATACGTTGAGAATTTGAATCAGTTGCGCTAGCTGTGGAATAGTTAAAATACATGGAATGGCTGGGACTCCCCAAGGAGAGGTTTGAGAACCTATGGCATCGCTCTGAAAAAACGTATTTGGTTCCAAATCAAACTTTTATCTTTAAGAAGTTAATTGTAGGTTATTATGTGTGGCAAAAACATTAGCCAATAAAGGGGTTCTGATATGGTTAACTAGCCTATATGTTGTCCTTCTGACCTGTTTTATTTCTCTATGAATGTCACAATATGTAGTTTTTTCCCTCAAATCCGGATAGTGGGGAAATAGGATTAAATTAGCTTTATTTGGTTATGCCGGTATATAATTGGTCCATTCAGTCTAAATGATTCAGGTCTGTGGGGGCTTCCATATTACTTGTCCGCATTCCAAATGTTAAATATTTTAGTAATGGTCGGAATGCGTAGTGTGACGTGCGTGTTGTTGGTAAAATTGAATTACTTAAACCCTTAGATTTCAACTAATGATACTAAGTGGTATGTCGCAAGCTTGGGACTTTCTTCAAGATTTTTCAGATAAATCAATGAATTTGGTGGGCAATGTAGGCCAACAGCCTCTTCAAGCCAAGGCTGTATAGACTTCTATGATAGAAGTCTATTTAATAGACAGCCGTCGGAGTAATTGACAGAAGTCACCAGAGTATGGAGCAGGCAGGTGCATGTTAACCTGTTCAACTCTGACACCCTCTGGTGGCATTTTATAAAATACACATAATATTGTATACTACCCTCGTAAAGTACATTTCGGTTTTAAAACTATAAGTTCTACAAACCAGGGGTTGGAACCAGTTCAGGGACCCGAAATGAAAATGGGTAAATGTATTTTTTAAAGTACATAATCAGAGCTGGGAACTAACGTGATCTACACTGTTCCAGAACAGAACCGTTATTTTAAAAGCATATGCACCGGTTAATAACGTTTTACATTCCAAGATTTTTTTTTGCAGTCCCCCCAAAAAAACGCATCAAAGCGCCTATGCAAAGCCCTCACTCTGTCACTTGGAAATGTATTCCAGTGTCTGCCTGCCAGCTGAAAATCTTTGCGTGTGTAGGCTACAGTGCCTTCGGAAAGTATTCAGACCAGTTGACTCTTTCCACATTTTGTTACATTACAGCCTTATACTAATGTATTACATTTAAAAAATCCTCAGCAATCTAACCACAATACCCCATAATGACAAAGTGAAAACAGGTTTTTARAAATGTTTGCAAATTTATAAAAAATTAAAAACGTAAGTATTCAGACCCTTAGCTATGAGACTTGAAATTGAGTTTCCATTGATCATCCTTGTGACGTTTCTACAACTTCATTGCAGTCCACCTGTGGTAAATTCAATTGATTGGACATGATTTGGAAAGGCACACACCTATCTATACAGTAGGGCAAAAAAGTATTTAGTCAGCCACCAATTGTGCAAGTTCTCCCACTTAAAAAGATGAGAGAGGCCTGTAATTTTCATCATAGGTACACTTCAACTATGACAGACAAAATGAGAAAAGAAATCCAGAAAATCACACTGTAGGATTTTTTATGAATTTATTTGCAAATTATGGTGGAAAATAAGTATTTGGTCAATAACAAAAGTTTATCTCAATACTTTGTTATATACCCTTTGTTGGCAATGACAGAGGTCAAACGTTTTCTGTAAGTCTTCACAAGGTTTTCACACACTGTTGCTGGTATTTTGGCCCCTCCTCCATGCAGATCTCCTCTAGAGCAGTGATGTTTTGGGGCTGTTGCTGGGCAACACGGACTTTCAACTGCCTCCAAAGATTTTCTATGGGGTTAGATCTGGAGACTGGCTAGGCACTCCAGGACCTTGAAATGCTTCTTACGAAGCCACTCCTTCGTTGCCCGGGCGGTGTGTTTGGGATCATTGTCATGCTGAAAGACCCAGCCACGTTTCATCTTCAATGCCCTTGCTGATGGAAGGAGGTTTTCACTCAAAATCTCACGATACATGGCCCCATTCATTCTTTCCTTTACACGGATCAGTCGTCCTGGTCCCCTTGCAGAAAAACAGCCCCAAAGCATGATGTTTCCAACCCCATGCTTCACAGTAGGTATGGTATTCTTTGGATGCAACTCAGCATTCTTTGTCCTCCAAACACGACGAGTGAGTTTTTACCAAAAAGTTATATTTTGGTTTCATCTGACCATATGACATTTTCCCAATCTTCTTCTGGATCATCCAAATGCTCTCTAGCAAACTTCAGACGGGCCTGGCATGTACTGGCTTAAGCAGGGGGACACGTCTGGCACTGCAGGATTTGAGTCCCTGGCGGCGTAGTGTGTTACTGATGTAGGCTTTGTTACTTTGGTCCCAACTCTCTGCAGGTCATTCACTAGGTCCCCCCGTGTGTTTCTGGGATTTTTGCTCACCGTTCTTGTGATCCTTTTGACCCCATGGGTGAGATCTTGCGTGGAGCCCCAGATCGAGGGAGATTATCAGTGGTCTTGTATGTCTTCCATTTCCTAATAATTGCTCCCACAGTTGATTTCTTCAAACCAAGCTGCTTACCTATTGCAGATTCAGTCTTCCCAGCCTGGTGCAGGTCTACAATTTTGTTCTGGTGTCCTTTGACAGCTCTTTGGTCTTGGCCATAGTGGAGTGTGACTGTTTGAGGTTGTGGACAGGTGTCTTTATACTGATAACAAGTGTCAAACAGGTGCCATTAATACAGGTAACGAGTGGAGGACAGAGGAGCCTCTTAAAGAAGAAGTTACAGGTCTGTGAGAGCCAGAAATCTTGCTTGTTTGTAGGTGACCAAATACTTATTTTCCACCATAATTTGCAAATAAATTCATTAAAAATCCTACAATGTGATTTTCTTGAATTTTTTATCTTCATTTTGTCTGTCATAGTTGAAGTGTACCTATGATGAAAATTACAGGCCTCTCTCATCTTTTTAAGTGGGAGAACTTGCACAATTGGTGGCTGACTAAATACTTTTTTGCCCCACTGTATAAGGTCCCACAGTTGACAGTGCATGTCAGAGAAAAACCCAAGCCATGAGGTTGAACGAATTGTCCGTAGAGGCACAGATCTGGGGAAGGGTACCAAAATATTTATGCAGCATTGAAAGTCCCCAAGAACACAGCGGCCTCCATCATTCTTAAATGGAAGACTTTGGAACCACCGAGAATTTTCCTAGAGCTGGCCTCCCGGCCTAACTAAGCAATCTGGGGAGAAGGGCCTTGGTCAGGGAGGTGACCAAGAACCCAATGGTCACAGAGCTCTAGAGTTCCTCTGTGGAGATGGGAGAACCTTCCAGAAGGACAACCATCTCTACAGCACTCTACCGATCAGGCGTTTATGGTAGCGTGGCCAGACGGAAGCCACTCCTCAGTAAAAGGCACATGACAGCCCGAATGGAGTTTGCCAAAAAGCACCTAAAGACACTCAGACCATGAGAAACAAGATTCAGAAAAGTACTGAGTAAAGGGTCTGAATACTTATATAAATGTCATACTTTAGTTTTTTTTATTTAAAAAAACTGTTTTTGCTTTGTCATTATGGGGTATTGTGTGTAGATTGAGGAGGACATAAACAATTTAATCAATTTTAGAATAAGACTGTAACGTAAAACAAAATGTGGAAACAACTGTCTTGCTTGCCCGCTCCATTAAGCTGCTCTATCCGCACTGATTGGTGAAGTAATTTAATGTTGAGGTAAAAGAAAAGCATATGTATGATTACTGAGGTTTAAAAAGGAACAGAAAGGAACAATATAAACTAACTTTGTTTTGCTGGTCAGAAACAGTGGAACGGAATGAAAAAAGGTTTTATTTTCGGAACGAAACAGTTGGAAAATAATTTCAGTTCCAACCTGTGCTGCAAAAACATGCTTAGTACTGTTATAAAGATAAGAACTGTGGGATTCTGATAAAAGTGGCAGAAACAATGTGACTACTACAGAGCCCGAGATACAGCAGAATTGTCCAGGTTTTTAATTTTAATTTTTGTTTGCTCCCCCAATTATCAATGTTAGGGAATAAGAGTTTTGAAAATTTAGGTTTGACATAAAATATGTCACCAATTACTGTTCCAAAAGGATTTWAAAAAATTAACTCAGCAAAAAAAGAAACGACTTCTCACTGTCAACTGCGTTTATTTTCAGCAAACGTAGCATGTGTAAATATTTTTATGAACAGAACAAGACTCAACAACTGAGACATAAATTGAACAAGTTCCACAGACATGTTCCACAGACAGAAATGGAATAATGTGTCCCTGAACAAAGGGGGGGGGGGGTCCAAATCAAAAGTAACAGTCAGTATCTGGTGTGCATCTCCTCCTCATGGATTGCACCAGATCTTCCAGTTCTTGCTGTGAGATGTTACCCCACTCTTCCACCAAGGGATCTGCAAGTTCCCGGACATTTCTGGAGGGTATGGCCCTAGCTCTCACCCTCCGATCCAACAGGTCCCAGACGTGCTCAATGGGATTGAGATCCGGGCTCTTCGCTGGCCATGGCAGAACACTGACATTCCTGTTTTGCAGGAAAACACGMACAGAACAAGCAGTATGGCTGGTGGCATTGTAATGCTGGAGGGTCATGTCAGGATGAGCCTGCAGGAAGTGTACCACATGAGGGAGGAGGATGTCTTCCGTGTAACGCACAGCGTTGAGATTGCCTGCAATGACAACAAGCTCAATCCGATGATACTGTGACACACCGCCCCAGACCTCCATCTCCAAATCGATCCCACTCCAGAAAACACGCCTTGGTGTAATGCTCATTCCTTCGACGATGACAGCAAATCCGACCATCACCCCTGGTGAGACAAAACCGTGACTCTTCRGTGAAGAGCACTTTTTGCCAGTCCTGTCTGGTCCAGCAACGGTGGGTTTGTGCTCATAGGCGACGTTGTTGCCGGTGATGTCTGGTGAGGACCTGCCTTACAACAGGCCTACAAGCCCTCAGTCCAGCCTCTCTCAGCCTATTGCGGACAGTTTGAGCACTGATGAAGGGATTGTGCATTCCTGGTGCAGGTGTTGTTACACGTGGTCTGCCACTGCGAGGACGATCAGCTGTCCGTCCTGTCTCCCTGTAGCGCTGTCTTAGGCGTCTCACAATACGGACATTACAATTTATTGCCCTGGCCACATCTGCAGTCCTCATGCCTCCTTGCAGCATGCCTACGGCACGTTCACACAGATGAGCAGGGACCCTGGACATCTTTCTTTTGGTGTTTTTCAGAGTCAGTAGAAAGGCCTCTTTAGTGTCCTAAGTTTTCATAAATGTGACCTTAATTGCCTACTGTCTGTAAGCTGTTAATGTCTTAACGACCGTTCCACATGTGTATGTTTATTAATTGTTTATGGTTCATTGAACAAGCATGGGAAACAGTGTTGAAACCCATTACAATGAAGATATGTTATTTGGATTTTTACAAAGTATTTTTGAAAGAAATGGTCCTGAAAAAGGGACGTTTCTTCTTTTGATGAGTTTAGATCCAGTTGTGGCGTGTTATGGTGAATCCGTTAAGGCGGGTTTCAGAGCTCTAYGTGATTTTCTGTGATTYAAAAAAWATATATATATATACACACACATACACACACACACACTGTGTCTCTCTTTCTCTCTCTCTCACACACACACGAGTCAATGTGGAGTGACACAGTGTGGGGTTTACAGACACACAGAGATTGCAATAGTTACCGGCGTTCAAACCATCAAAGAACCGTCAGACCTAGAGCTCTGAAACTTTATAAAACTGTTCTAGAGATTAAGTCACTAGTGCACGGTGAGTTATGTGGCTCTAGAAGGTTCTCAGGCCGAGAAACAGCCTTGTCTATTTGCTATAACTTCAATTCATTGTTAACGTCGTGAAAATTATAACATTTAGAAAAGTCCCCGAATTACAAGACTAGGTGCATTGAAACCGCCTCGGCCCATAGAGACGGGTCCTAAAATATCTGTCCGATTGCTCTTTCAGGGACCCCGCAACAATGCCCGGAAAAAGTGACATTTCAGCACCAATTAAGGTCGCTGCTCGGGCTCCGAATGACCTATCGAGCCGAATCTCGGGATTTGGGGTCGCCGTAGCGAGGTTTGCAGCTAGAACGTAACTACGTGTTTTACATTGTTTTTATGGTTTAACAGAAGGCTCTGTGAATTTTGGGCCAGCTCTGAAATATGTGATAGTTGGCTTCTAAACGAGTTGGACAATGTGGGTTTGGTGTCAGTATGTATCAGTTTGGTATCAGAATGAGATCTTATTGACTAATGGACGCTGACTTGATGGCTGACTTTTGTCCATTTCCAATAAGTTTAAACAGTGATGAACAATCACCAAATGGACAGGCTGAAATCAACACTGAAAGTGTTGGCAAATGGCATCACCGTAGTCTCTAGGCCGTGCCGTGTCCAACGAGGTGCCACACTTGACCGTAGCTCGCTCGGTCTGACCGCAATGACCGTGCAAAAAGTAGGCCCGGAATGAAGCCTGACTAGTAGTTGTTAACCCCAATGAGGATATATGTTTACTTTCAGCTTCCTSTGACAACCGGAAGTGCCTTAAATTGGGGTCATAGGGTCTGTTTCGAAGGGTTAAAAAGGTCACATCTTTCTGAAATGTAATTTGTGTGATTAGGCAACCCTCATGAAATTATGTAGATATGAGGAGAAAGCAAAAGTCTCTACTTATCCATTGATGTAAACATATCCCCTGTCTGATTCACATGATGTTTCTTGGCCACTTGAAACAAGTTGTGTCATGTTTGGGTAGTGATTCACTGTGCCAAAATGTCTGAATCACTTCTACTTCAAGATTGTTGTCTTGGTTCAGCTTGGAATKAAATAAACAGCCTACTTTACATTGATAACCAAATATAATCTCAGCGACTGTTCAAACAATAAACTAAACTGTAGCCATAGAAGGGCAAAAATGACAAAATACAGATACAAAATACCATAAAGATTAATGTATCAAAATTAACAACAAAAAACTGTATATATATTTTGCAAGTAGCCAACCCGAACAGCAACATTTTCAGTAATGGTTACAAAAACCTTTTTCTTGCTATGACTGTGATATGTTGTTGTTTATCTACCTGAGTTGACCAAGTCACTCTGGATAAGAGTGTCTGCTAAATGACCAACATGTAAATGTATACAGTGTATGTGAAAATGAACATCCCAAAATGAACTACAAAGCACACTGGGTATTATCATTGCCCTTGTTTCGGGAGCGGCACTCATTGGAATAATACTCAGCATGCTTTGTTTTGTGATTGTTCATTTTTACATTTACATTTACATTTTAGTCATTTAACAGACACTTTTATCCAGAGAGACTTACAATTGCATTAATATTAAGATGGCTACACGAAACAACAACATTTCACAATTGTTAAGTACATTTTCCTTCAAAGTATTTATCAAAAATGTTACAATTATATTGAGTTCATTTAACAGACGCTCTTATCACACCACCATGCTATGACTTCTGATACCAATGCAGGCTGGCACAAAATGTAAACCGCTCTAAAAAATTGTTATGGGAAAGTATTTTGTGTTTAGAAAATACAAATTACATAATTTTGAAAATACTAAATACATTGAAGTTTAGTTCAGCCCAGTGTAATTCAAATTACAAAATACTCAGAAGTAATTAATTAAAATATGTAAAATATGCTCCCTTTTGAAGGTTCTAAAGATTTGGTTGGCAGGCAAACATTTTAGTGGCCCCTCTTAACTGTGGAGAGAGAAGTACATTTCCTGCAATTCTACGCATTTTGCCATGGGGAGAGAAAATGCTGCAGTTTTAAAGCAAGTTTTCTGCAAGTCTACACATTTTGCCATGGGGTGAAGAGAAATGTTAGCTTTTTTTTCAAATTTCATGCAATTTATTATTTTTTCCATGGGAAAATTGCCGTTTTAAAGCTGATTTCCTACAATTCTACCCATTTTGCTATGGGGTGGAGAAGAATCTTTGCCGTTTTAAAACAAATTTCCTGCAATTCTACACATTTTGCCATGACTTATGCCATGATAATAGGATATCTGAGTGAGAGTGACTAACAAAATCAATGTGGGCCCCCTTTAGGTCAGAGCCCCTGGGCACGTGCCCTGCTTGCCCGGTCGGTATTCGTCCATGATAACTACAAGTTTTAATAGTTGGCTAGACTAATTTACCAATCTAMAAATTGTTAGCTGACATGGCTTATTGAGTTACTGACATAACAGGAGAAAAACTGCTGATGCACAACCAAATCTCAAAATTGCACCTTGTGTATACTACATGAAATGTGTGATCTTTTGTAGCTCAGTTGTTGGAGCCTGGTGCTTGTAACACCAGGGTAGTGGGTTTGATTCCCGTGGACCACTCATACATAAAATGTATGCACATAACACTGTTAAGTCGCTTTGGATGGAAGCATCTGCTAAATGGCATATGTTATATATTCTAACTTTCTACAGTAATTTAAGACCCCAACTGAGTTCCTAATATAATTGTTTTAACATGTCTGCGACCCATACTTWAAAAAAGCTGCTTTAGACTGTCAGAATGGTGAAAACAATGAATGCTGAGGGCAAATAGAAAGCCACAATTATCACAAATCCAAACAATTTTAATTAACCCCCTAACTAATAGTGAGCATGCAACTTCAGATTATTTCCCCCACTCTTCCCTACCAGCCAATTAAGGAAGTTTACATTTACATTTTACATTACATTTAAGTCATTTAGCAGACGCTCTTATCCAGAGCGACTTACAAATTGGTGCATTCACCTTATGATATCCAGTGGAACAACCACTTTACAATAGTGCATCTAACTCTTAGGAGTGCGACCAGGGCTGGATGAAAAACTCATAGGCTCAGAGGCTTTGTTGTTTTATAGCTCCTTAATTTCATGCAATTCTATGTCACTTACTTGACAGAATACATTAGCTGAATCTTTTGTAATACCACACAAATGACCGAAATGACACTCTGACACTGACAAACGGAGATCAATCTGGTCTTGAATTCAAACAAACAATAGCCCAGGCCACTGAATCAACACACACATTGTACAATATTGGGAGGCAATATACACTGAACAAAAATATAAACRCAACAGGTAAAGTGTTGGTCCCATGTTTCGTGAGCTGAAATAAAAGGTCCCAGAAATGTTCCATACACACAAAATTCTCTCAAATGTTGTGCACAAATGTGTTTACATCCCTGTTAGTGAACATTTTTCCTTTGCCAAGATAATCCATCCGCCTGACAGGTGTGGCATATCAAAAAGCTGATTAAACATCATGATCATTACACAGGTGCACCTTGTGCTGGGGACAATAAAAGGCCACTGTAAAATGTGCAGTTCTGTCACACAACACAGTACTAGACATCTCAAGTTTTGAGGGAGCATGCAATTGGCATGCTGACTGCAGGAATATCAACCAGAGCTGTTGTCAGAGAATGTAATGTTAATTTCTCTAACATAAGCCGCCTCCAACTTTGTTTTTTATTTTATTTGGCAGTACGTCCAACTGGCTCAACAACCGCAGACCATGTGTATGGCGTTGTATGGGCGAGCGGTTTGCTGATGTCAACTTTGTGAACAGAGTGCCCTATGGTGGCAGTGGGGTTATGATATGGTCAGGCATAAGCTACGGACAACGAACACAATTGTATTTTATCGATAGCAATTTGAATACACTGTGATGAGATCCTGAGGCCCATTGTTGTGCCATTCATCCTCGCCATCACCTTATGTTTCAGCATGATAATGCACAGCCCCATGTCTCAAGGATCTGTACACAATTCCTGGAAGCTGAAAATATCTCAGTTCTTCGATGGCCTGCAAACTAAGCAGACATTTCACCCATTGAGCATGTTTGGAATGCTCTGGATCGGCGTGTACCACAGCATGTTCCAGTTCCGCTAATATTCAGCAACTTCGCACATCCATTGAAGAGGACTGGAACAACATTCTACAGGCCACAATCAACCTGATCAACTCTATACAAAGGAGATGTGTCGCACTGCTTGAGGTAAATACAGATCACACCAGAGATTGACTGGTTTTCTGATCCACGCCCCTACCTTTTTTAAGGTATTTGTGACCAACATATGCATATCTGTATTCCYMGTCATGTGAAATCCATAGATTAGGGCYTAATGATTTTCTTAAATGAACTGTAACTCAGTTCAATCTTTGAAATTGTTGCATGTTGCATTTATATTTTTGTTCAGTGTCTTAGTATTCAGACCCCTTGACTTTTTCCACATTTTGTTACGTTACAGCCTTATTCTGAAATGGGTTAAATAAATAAAAATCSTCAGCAATATACACACWATAACCCATAATGACAAAGCAAAAACAGGTTTAAGAAATGTTTGCAAATTTATAAAAACGAAAAAMCKGAAATACCTTATTTACATAAGTATTCAGCCCCTTTGCTGTGACATTTGAAATTGAGCTCAAGTGCATCCTGTTTCCATTGATCATCCTTGAGATGTTTMTACAACTTGATTGGAGTCCACCTGTTGTAAATTCAATTGATTGGACATGGTTTTGAAAGGCACACACCTGTCTATATAAGGTCCCACAGTTGACAGTGCATGTCAAAACAAAAACCAAGCCATGAGGTCGAACGGAATTGTCCGTAGAGCTCCGAGACAGGATTGTGTCAAGGCACAGATCTGGGGAAGGGTACCAAAACRTTTCTGCAGCTTTGAAGGTCCCCAAGAACACAGTGGCCTCCATTCTTAAATGGAATAAGTATGGAAGCACCAAGACTCTTCCTAAAGCTGGCTGCCAGGTCAAACTGAGCAATCGGTGTAGAAGGGCCTTGGTCAGGGAGGTGACCAAGAACCCGATGGTCACTCTGACAGAGCTCTAGAATTCCTCTGTGGAGATGGAAGAATCTTCCAGAAGGACAACCAATCATGCCTTTTTTTGGTAGAGAAGGCCAGATGGAAGCCACCTAAAGACAAGATTCTCTGGTCTGATGAACCCAAGATTGAACTCTTTGGCCTGAATGCCAAGCATCACATCTGGAGGAAACCTCCCTGCAGCATCATGCGGTGGGGATGTTGCAGCATCATGCGGTGGGGATGTTTTTCAGCAGCATGGACTGGGAGACTAGTCAGGATCGAGGAAAAGATGAACGGAGCAAAGTACAGAGAGCTCCTTGATGAAAATCTGCTCCATAGCGCTCAGGACACAGCAAAGACAACGCAAGAGTGGCTTCGGGACAATCAGAGCCTTACAAGCGTGCCGCGGAAAGGCCCAACAGCATTCCTAAGAAGACCTGGTTCTGAAAGAGATACACGATAAACGAAGGCATTTACACGTAAATACAGTCATGATTTCTTGCTCCAAACAGACAGCGGTTCGTGTGCAAAGTACATGATTACTGTGAGAGTACTTCCTAAAATGTACCAATGATAAGTGTCTCTTTCTCTCTCGCTCTCTCTCTCCCTCCATCTCCTTTGTAACAAGCSACCATAAATTGTCAGTCCGTTAGGGACCTTTTTCTAATGTTTTAAGCGTGTTTTTTCCCCATGTGTTATCATTTAGTTAGTAAGTAATTTATTTAGTAAATAAATAATTAAACCAATTTGTGTAGTACTGAATCATAAGGCTGTTTTTTTTGCAGATGCAGGAAATTACGACTGTTCGGAATGATATTATACGAGGTTATGATTAATACGTTGACTGTTTTATGGATGTGATAGGTAAGAGTTTAATTCGGGAGTTGGTAACTCTTTAAACAACCGCTCTCGTGGTGCTCCAAATCCTAATGAGTTAATTGTTACATGATTAATTTAATCATAGTTGGTTGATTAGATAAATAATAGTCATTAGATTAATGAAAGTAAAGTCACGACAGGATTATGTCTATGGACACAATGCAACAATCTGTACACTATATTTGGCACACATGCTGTACAAACTAACTGTAGGCATACCGGTAAATGTCAAAATAAAGGAAACACTTGAGAAAACAAGGTATACAAAGTATATGTTATGGTGGGGAGCGGGGTGCATTTTCCTGGCATGGTTTAGGTACACTTGTAGAATCTATGCCAAGGCGCATTGAAGCTGTTCTGAAACACCCTTTTAAGACACTTTATGTTGGTGTTTCTTTAATTTTGGTAGATACCTGTATGTGCTTGTGATAAAACCTAATCCACAGTTATTTTTATAAACTATTGATCCTCTGTGGATAAATTATGCTCTCTGGTGTATTTTGAGGGGGGGGGGGGGTCTGCCTTGATTGGGTAACTGATTAATACAAATAAAATGCATAATAAATAAATGTGACTGTTCATTTGTGACCAACCAGTTACTCACGTGGGCCTCATACCTCCTCTCCTCCCCCCATCTGATATTAGCAGAGCAGCAGCAGCAGCAGCAGCAGGCTGTCTACAGTACACTCATTGAGTGGGCTCTTGAGTCTTCCTGTGGTTGGCGGTTGCATAAAAAAAAATATATATATATATATACTACATACAGTATATAATATATAGCCTACAGTACATATTTACTTAATAAATAAATAAAAAATTGTGCTGCCTATTGTGTACCCCACGGGCCTGGGCCCAGAGGCTTCAGCTCCTGTAAGCCCCTGCATTAATCCGTCCCTCCTGCATTAATCCGTCCCTCCTGCATTAACCCGTGCCTTAGTGCGACGAAGTTTGATGATATTTTTCAATAAAAGTAAAGGACAGTAATGGTATGAGTAAGGTAGGAAGCCCACCCCGGTTTTGATAGGCAATAAGATACTAATGTATCATGAAAGATTGTGGATATTTGGTCTGGTAAAGCGGTTTTATGCTCTGACTGAATGGGAGCTAATAATTATGAGGTTTTTAAATCTGCTGGTCTCGGCTATCTCGGGAAGAAATGACCAAGACCGAGGCTGTGTTCGAATACCCATACTAATATTCTAACATACTGTACACTGCATACTTAATGAGTATATACTATATACTATTAGTTCCTTTTAGTATACTGTAAACGAACGGTTTCGTTTCAGTTGAGCGTACTATAGCTTCGCCTGTCTACTGGAAGTTGATGCTGTTGCTACGCAACCTCTTGCTAGCTAAACATTATATGATTTTGGGTGTGTTTGTAAATTCAATCTGCAGTGCTGTTGTCAGATTGTAAATTCAGAGCGATTCGCTCTCGGAGATTTCACACTGGACGCTCTGGCCGAAGAGTAGGGTTGATCCGAGTGTTCAATTGCAGTCAAGCACCCAAGCTAACTGGCTAATGTTGGCTAGCTACTTCTAGACACCAATGAGAGAACACCTCACTCTGACAATTTTACTCGCCATAGCAGAGCTGGTTAGGCTGTTTTCATGTTATCCAGAGCGTTGGTGACTGTAACTGTGCTGCTGGCAACAATTTATTACKCCCTTTTTTTGCCGACGTTTACTGACACCGGCCATATTCAACAGTGCTCTTAAATCGGAGTAGATAGCCAGAATTAACAATGTCCATTGAAACGCACAACGACTATACCACTTAGCTAAGAGTGATGTGAATAATCAAGTCAATAAACGTTGGTTTGTTAGATAGCAGACAGTTAATATACTGCCTGGCAAGTTCGATGTATTTGTATCCAACTAACSTTATGTAACTAGCTAACATGCCGGTACATACTGCTGTAATGCTATGTGGTTTGTAAGGATAGCGTAGCTAAYAAATTGTCAGCCAACATATMATGKGTAACATAACTTATTTGAAAAGTCATTACTTTAATACATTGCTCAACATTTTCTTTACATTTGTCATTAGTTAGTTCAATGAATTGGTATTTGCTCTCGACGAACTTCGGCTGCATATTTTCTGCTATTTTCTTCAAATCTGAAATCTGAATTTAGTACATCCGGGAACTTTTGGCATGCTAACTATATCCATACTATGACAAATAAGWATACTATATACTCAATTCAYGTCACAAATAGTAAGGTTAGCGTGGTTAGTATGAGTATTTGAGTCTTTAAGACCGAGTAAAAATGTACAAGACATTGTGACAAGACCAAGGCCAGGGTTGCCAGGTCAAGCTAAAATATCTAGTCCATTGACCACTCAAAACTCACCCAAAAGGCCTGAAAACAAACCCAATTTTTTTGTTTACAGCAAGAGAGGAGTTGCTATATCTGTACAATAAACCCTTTTTCCATAACGTTATCAAGCCTATTAAGAAGGAATATCATAGTAACTTGTAATGACGTTAGAAGCAAAATTCGCATTTCCTCAAAATAAGAATTATTGCAAGCTATGACATTGCTTAATCATAGCAGTCAAACGAGTTAAATCGACATCCACTGATGGAAAATTGTATGGCGAATTTAATAAGGGCAAATTAGATTTTCTCTTGCCCCATATTCAAATTCCTTTATTATGTCATAAGAAGTGGAAGCTGCTGAGGGGAAGACGGCTCATAAAAATGTCTGGAATGAAGTCAATGGAATGGTATCAAAMACATCAAAGACGTGGTTTCCATGTGTTTGATACGATTCCATTGACWCCATTCCAGCCATTATTATGARCCATCCTGCCCACTGCAGCCTCCACTGGTCATAAGGCACAAGGGGTATGGTATATGACCAATATACCATGGCTAAGGGCTGTTTTTAAGCACGACGCAACGTGGAGTGCCTGGATACAGCCGTTAGCCGTGGTATATTGGCCATATACCACAAACCCCTGTCGTGCCTTATTGCTATAAACTGGCTAGCACTGTAAGTAGAACAGTAAAAAGTCATATTTTTTCATACCCGTGGTATATGGTCTGATATACCACGGCTTTCAGACAATCAGCATTCAGCATTCAGGGCTCGAACAAGGTTTATAAATCTAAATGAATCCCCTTTGCGCATGTGCATAACTATACATAAATCCCACARAAGAGTGATGAAAGTTGGACAGAGGATCTCGAAATCTCTGCGGAAGAAACACTTGGATGAACATAARAAAACTAATGTTAGGCTATTTTCTGGCAATTGTGCCGTTATTATGTGCCATATGTTAAGACTACAAACCGTATAAAATGGCCCATTTGCGAGATTGACTTGTCATTTCAATAGGCATAGGCTACAGACTAAAATCTGGGTTTATGATTGTAATTACATTTTGCCATAGTTTGCTTAGCTAAAGGCAGGTAGCCTATAGCCCCTTCAGGCCTACATCTAATTTCAGATAGTCTACAGTAGCCTGTAGTTCAAATTAGCAAACTAATTTATGAATGAATAKCGAGGCWATTTTGTAAWAAGARRTGCTGTGTTTCCCAATAGCCTGCTGGAATAGGCTACTGAGGATGGTGTCATAATTTAAATCACTGAAATAAATATTAATAATGGAACTGAATATGCTTGTCAACAACAACCAGTTGTATTTTTTCTAGAAATAGTTTTACCTGTAGCCTAATCTGACTATTGTTACCGTCAATCTAATGTGTTCATAATAACACGAGGCTACAACAACAAACTGAAGTAATAGGCTATTTATTAAATTGGTTTGCCAGGTCTCGGTAGGCTACACAAGTGGCACAAATTGATTCGCAATGACTCCAGKGATAWTGTTCCACATAAAAACAACCAYGTGTGTCACACCCTGATCTGTTTCACTTGTCTTTGTGCTTGTCTCCACCCCTCTCCAGGTGTCGCCCATCTTCCCCATTGTCCCCTTTTCTGTTTGTCTGTTGCCAGTTCATCTTGTCTTGTCAAGCCTACCAGCGTGTTTTTTGTACTTCTGTTTCCTTGAGCCTGTTTTCTAGTTTTCTCAGTTTTGATCATTCTGCCTGCCCTGACCCTGAGCCTGCCTGCCGTACCTTTTGCCACTGCCCTGGATTACGGACCTCTGCCTGTCCCCGATCCTGAGCCTGCCTGCCGCTCTGTACCTTACAGACTCTGCCCTGGACTACCGACCCCTGCCTGGCTTTGACCTGTCCTTTGCCTGCCCCCTGTTTATATAATAAACGTCCGTTATTCGAACTGTCTGCATCTGGGTCTTTTCCTGAGCCGAGATAACGCGAGGGAGTTCCATAACTTCCATTTCAAATTTCCTCTCGGGCTGACCCCGAGACCCAAGAACAGAYCATGCATAAAGCCCTTTGCTTGATACCATTTTCTTTAAGCAGCCAACATTAGAATGCAGTTTAAACCACCTCTGAGTGAATTTATGTAATGCACTCGTGCGCCAAAAGTCATTTTCCAGTGCTTTGTCTCCATTATTTATTTAGTTCTAGCATATTATTATTATGTTTTATGGAAAAAGGGTTGGAAATAGGTGTCTCCATAATGACAATCTTTATAGCCCACCTACAACTAGTAAAAAGTTGTCACAACCGTGCACGCGTGCTGCTCTCTCTTTCAATTCAATTTAAGGGGCTTTATTGGCATGGGAAACATATGTTTACATTGCCAATGCAAGTGAAATAGATAATAAACACTTGACTCCCAAGTGGCGCAGCGGTCTAAGGCACTGCATCTCAAATCCAGGCGTGATTTGGTATCCCATAGGATGACGCACAATTGGCCCAGCATCATCCAGGGTAGGCCGTCATTGTAAATAAGAACTTGTTCTTAACTGACTTGCCTAGTTAAATAAAGGTTACATAATTTTTTTTAAATAAAGGTTACATTATTTTTTAAATATTTTTTTTATATTCAACTTTACATTAAAGTTCCAAAAGAATAAAGACATTTCAAATATACAGTGTTGTAATGATGTGCAAATAGGTGCATACAAAAGGGAAAATAAATCAACAGGTTGTATTTACAATTGTGTTTGTTCTTCACTGGTTGCCTTTTTCTTGTGGCAACAGGTCACAAATCTTGCTGCTGAGATTGCACACTRTGGTATTTCACCCAATAGATATCTCTCTGGCTCCTCTCGCTCATGTGACTCAGTCAATAACTGTAGCGCTCTCTCTACACACACACACACAAACACCTCTGGCCCTCCCCACCAGTCACTCACTCAGCAACAGCACTGCCTGACAGTYAGTAGCAGGTCACAGTGAAATACATATGTTTTAAGAGAAAATGCCATGGCGGCCKTGGTGCAACTTAAAATAGCCCAAAAACCCGCAACATCATTTTCGAAGTAGCCCAATTTGGCGGGAAAATCTACGAACATGGCAACACTGACCATATAAGGTCTCGAGCATGGACTCTCCTCGAGTACTGGGCCTTAAAAACTGCTGGCAAGTAAATAATATTTGCTCGGGCACATTATTTAATTATAAATCTGATTCTTTCACATGGGGGGAGATGTGGGAAACTAAAAGGCTTGCTTGCTGTTTACCCAGCTAGGTAATACGCTGCTAGTGGAGTAGCCTACAGCAAATTAGTTGTAAATGGTAGCCATGTGCTGGATGTGCCCTCAGCGCACAGGGGCGGGTGAGGCCATGAGATCAATTTGACAACGGTTGTGGCACACTTGATAACAAAGCAGCCAGTCTTCAGACACATTTCCAGTCTGAACTAGCAGATGGTTCTGATGGCGCAAAATAACATTATGGCCCTTCACACTTGTTGAAACCAAAGCAATTAGTCTGGTTGTCTCTAAGCAATGAGATCTCTTATAAAACATAAATGTCTCAAGCAGGWGCACTTTTTTTCAACCGGGTCCTCCTAATGCAAAATAAATATATATATATATAATWAAAAAAATATCAGAGGTTATCAATTATACTGCATGCTTGAAGGATAATTTATCATTTACAAAAAATATGTAGACTATTACATTGAATTATAATGTTAAATTGTGGGCCTATGAATCTATGGATTCATTCCAAGTTAACCATTAATAATAGGGCTAGCCTACATTTCCAACATTTKACATTGTGGCATCACATGCACTTTTACTTGGTTTTTACGCACATTCTCTTTCAATGATATGCACAATGTTAAGACATTGTGCTACACAAGGTAAATGGCAAGCCCCCTATTATAAAACCCTATGCCATAGGTATATTAACTTATCACAGTGAAGAGGTACAAATTAGAGTATGACAATTTAATAATGCATTGTAATTGTGAATTACATGATTATGCTGAATTGAATTATTTTTATAAAGTTATGGCTAAATTGTGTTGTGTATGTCGCAACAGGTGGATGAGTCCCATGGATGTTWTAGCCTAAATAAACGGATTGGAATAAGATATTATCACGTTTAAACTCCCCAATATTTGCAAAGTTATTCCCATATCAATATTATTATTATTACCATGATGTATTGTCAGTAGTGGAACCTGCTGAGCATTACTGGAGAGATGCGTAGCTCTGTGTTGTGTGAAGCTACTAGCTTGACTATATTAGCCAGGTACACTGGACGCGAGATTCAGCCCTCCGGTGTGACGTGCGCCGACGTCCGCCCCCAGATCCTCATTATCAGTAGAAAATGGGCAGTCCGAGAAGACAGCGCCGTCCAAAACGTGAGACTCATGTGACAGAGGTAGGTCATTGCGAGCGAGAGTCAGGGGTTTATTTAACACGTAGCGCTGTCCTCCCCCACTTTCCCAACGCGCAACCAAGACTAGTGCATCTGCGGGACTCCCTCTTGACTGACTACGTGGAGATCTCCGGGACACTGCTCCCATTATGCGATAAATAATCATAACAACAACAATGCAAATGTAAAATAGATTACTTATCTCTACAAATTGGAGGAAATAGTGAAATATTTTTGTGAAAAATTTCAAGGACTATTTACTTTCATTCAATTTCATATGCGTTCTTGAGTGAAAACATTGGGAAAACAAGCTTGCCCTTTCCTGCGTCATTTGGAGTAGCTTAAAGAGAATGGAAATGGAAAGGATTCCAAGTGCGCAACCCACCCCCAAGCACCAGCAGGCTGAGCTGTCTGACATGCAAGGGTAAGTTGCTGATGATTCTTCTTGTGCCGTATGCCATGCTTGCCCTCGTCATATTGGCATTCATTTGCGTCTCCTGACATTGAGTGCGCAACCTCACCAAACCCACATCTCATTGACTGTCTTCTGGTTTTCTTTAGGATGGATTTCCCTATGTATGTATACAAATCCCGTCGGGGAATGAAACGAGGAGATGATAGCAAGGTTGGTTGATATTTTATATATTTTTTTTTATAGAAACAATATTGGTGTTTATTCACTTAATTAACTGTTTGTAAATATGATTACAATAGAATAATATTATGATTATATACAATGCTATTGAAACAGTGATTTATTTAGATCAATTAGTTGGCCTGATCATTCCGATCATGTGGTGACCTATTTTCCCATATGATGTAATCCTTGGAGTCCATGTTACTGTTCACAGTGCTGCTTGTCAAACTGCTGAGGTTGTTATATAACCTCAATATCACCCCTGCCTTTAGGAAACCTACAAACTGCCTCACCGACTAATCGAGAAGAAAAGGCGTGACAGGATAAACGAGTGCATCGCTCAGTTGAAAGATTTATTGCCCGAGCACCTGAAACTTACAGTAAGTTCCTATTTATCTTGAAGTAGCACATTACTTAAGCGCGATCAAGTGGTTGCTTGGTGGTACTTCAGGTTAAGGTGACAGCCTGACTAACAGGTGAGATCTGTAAAGGAATTTTAAATTAATGAATGTGAATACTTAAACAAATGGCATCTTTGAGATGTTAACTAAAATTGAACACATTTCCTCTGATTTGTATTTTTATAGATTAAAGAATGTAATATTACACATTACACTTTTGTATTTGAGTAGATCTACTTAGTTATTGCTTTTGATTGTTGTTGTTGTTGTTGTTGAGAAAGTTTGTGTGCATGTGTGTGTTAGTAATCCATAAGAGATGAGCCCGTGCTGAAAGTAGTGTGTGTTCTTCCATAGACTCTTGGCCATCTGGAGAAGGCTGTGGTTTTGGAGCTCACGCTTAAGCATGTGAAAGCTCTAACCACTCTACTGGAAAACCAGCAGCAGAAAATCCTCAGTCTGCAGAATGGCATGCAAATCGGTGAGCAAACACACACACAATAAGATGATTATGCAGAAGCGCATACAAATCAGTGAATTTAAATATAGCTTGTGGTCTCTTGCCTTGGCTAGCTTCAATTTGGATGCAGACCACATCCTCACTAATTCTCAAATGCAGCACAGTGCATTGCTCATCTACTGCATTATAATAACATAATAATAGAATAAGGAACTGAGTCAGAATAACTGCTAAGTTTAGTTTGGATGTGGTTGCGTAGAATGGGAATTTATACCCATATTAAGATATATTACATACGAGAATCATGTAAATACGATGAAAGTAGTTTGGTAGTTTCCATAATAATGCATTGTGGTAGATCTGTGTTTGACAGCGTTTGTGGTGTTGTTCATTCCTGTCTACAGAGCAGTCTTCTCCCAGCCAGGAGAACAGTGAGGAGATCTTCCGCTCAGGCTTCCATGTCTGTGCCAAGGAGGTGCTGCAGTACCTGGTCAACCAGGAGGGTCACGGTGACCTTACACCCTCCCACATGGTCAACCACCTGCACAAGGTGGCCGCTGAGGTCCTCCAGGGTCCTCCCCGTAGCCCCTGCAAACCCCGGCCTGAAGAGACCACCAGCCACTACCAACATCATCAGGCCCACAGGGAGAAGCCTGCAGGTCAGCCCCCCAAGCCCAGTGAAGGGCATGGGAAGAACTGCGTTCCCGTCATCCAGCGGAGGTATGCCCATGCGGGCGGCGAGCAGAGCGGCAGCGATACAGACACAGACAGCGGCTACGGTGGCGAGCAGGTTGAGCATCTGGCGTCGCATGCAGGGTACTACGGCCAGGAGAGACAGCTGAAGAGGGCGCTGGGCGAAAAGAGGGCATCATTTTGCATTAAGCAGGAAGATGAGGCGTGCCACAAACGCAGCCGGGTCGAGTCATCCGAGGACGAGTCTCTCTCAGGCGGAGAGTCGTCCTCATCCTCCTCCAGCGGCCACGGCAGCTACATGAGCGCCTACTCCCCTCACCAGGCCCAACCTCATCCCCTCTGCATGCCCTTCTACCTCATCCCCCCCTCTGCCGCTGCCTATCTGCCCATGCTGGAGAAGTGCTGGTACTCAGGGGCCATGCCCATGATTTACCCTGGCCTGGGGGGCTCTGCGCAGGGCATGCCTAGTGACAGGCATGCCCCCTCTCCCTCGATCATGATGTCCCCCAGGGGGCGCTCTCCCTCTCCCCCCACCGTAGCCCAAAGCCCCATGGACTCCCCAGCCTTCCTCCAAGTGTTAAAGCAGGTACTTCCCATGAACCTGGAAACCAAAGACTGAGAGACCACTGAACACTTACACAGAAAAATGTTATTGAACATAGACTGCTATGCTGAGAGGGTACACGGAGGAGAACATGACCGGACAGTCAGATCACCCACCACCACCCCTCTCCCCTCATCCCAGAAGTCAGAAGACAGAAGGGAGACAGACAGAGTGCATGCAGAAGGTCTGGTCCCAGACCGGTGAGGCATAATCCACAGCTGCAAACAGAAAAAGAGAATACAAGAAAGAGGGAATGTGTGGATGGAAGACAGCTCAACCTGTTTCCTAACCCTCTCTGAATGTTTGACTTTATACCCCCACCAGATTGCTGAGTGCAACATTGACCCCACTGATCTGGATACACACACACACACACACGGTTGAATGTATAAATGTAAAAAAGTGGCAATCCCGTAGATGCTGTGGACACTGACAGGGCTCAGCTGTACACACACCGTCCTTGTAAACCATGTCACACCAAATGTCAATAGTCACCATTCACCCAAAGGTTGCTGTCTATTTACCTTAGGTCACCATTGCCATCATTGACAATGCGCTTTGCCCCATTCCCTATGACAACAACAATCATCCTGAGTGAAATTATTTCCCTACTGTATGGAGTTAGTGAGGTCATCATGTGACCATGTCAAGTTGGGAATTCACTGACATTTTAGAGGGACTCTTTGTAATTATTGTTTATACTTCTTGTACATCTCTATTTTTGATACGTGTCCTTGCGCTCGAACCAGAGAGAAAGGTTGGACAGTCGTTTTACCGCATAATAACTCAGAAATCATGTACATACTGTAGCCCTGTGCTGACCCTGATCTGCAATCTGATTATGCTCAAGTCAAACCTGGAGTTTATCATACTGTTGCCTTTTACTTGTGAACCACTGATAAAAGAAAACATCAGATGTTTATGAAATGTATTTGGGAGTTGGTGAGAAGTGAATGTATATGTTTTAACAGAAGATTCGTTTTCTATAGAAAGAGGTACTTTGATATTTTGGGACCTACCAGAAAGATGTTTGATGTACATATTTTGTCTATAAATGTTGACATACATTATATAAGCGTATTAATAAAGTATTTTATCTTCTTGGTTCRTCATGAGTGAGTAGAGTGCATGTTGCGGTGAAATGTATATTCTGGGATCAAGTTCTGCCACAAACACAACAGCTCTAATGGGGAGAGTTGCTGCAGTCTATCTGCTTGTCTGGCCCGGCTGGTCATAAGGAGAGACACATTGCTATGGATGTTCTCTCTGCTTCTGACATACATAAATAAACACACACACAGAGACCGTGGTGGTCCCTCAACAATCTGTAAGCTCCAAAGGCCATTTTTTATATTTATCTGGAGGTCATTTGGATGCCGAAGCACAATAATGTAAATAATACAAATACTGAGCTAAATTATATTGCAAAAAGAAATKGGGAAATTAYATTATTTTATAGTAATACAATTGCTTAGAGAAAGAGATTTTGTTTATCAAGCAATATTGTTATTCTCTCAAAAAGATGGGGTTTTTAAGAGATTGGAGAACACATTCCTCCCATACAGTATCTTTCCAGATCCTAGATATCCTTCTACTGCGCTTATGGACTGCCCTCTTCAATTCAAACTACAGGTTTTCAATGGGGTTAATGTCTAGAGACTGAGATGGCCACGGCAAAATGTTGATGTTGTGGTCAATAATTTCTTTGTGGATTTTGATGTGTGCTTGGGGTTATTGTCTTGCTGGAAGATCCACTTGTGGGGAGGTTTCTGCCTCCTGGCAGATGTAACCAGGTTTTTAGCTCAAATATCCTGGTAGATAGTTATAATCATAATGTTATCACYTCATAGTCCAGTCTATATAGTTCATGGACAACAAAGAATTGGGCATTGGGTCAAAGATCCTGGTGCAATGATGATTATTAATAAACTGGGATCAAGGTTTAAAGAACTGGTGTACATTTAAGTCAAAGCTGTTCAGTTTAACAACCATCTCAGGCTGATCAATATTGTCCAATAGGAGAAGATAAATGTGGAAGCACATAATAGACAGACACAAAGTAAATGCCAGCAGACACGTCATTTTTACAGCTACCTATGATTTTGATCACACACGGCTGTCACATGTGCAGCCACACTGCTGTCCCTGGGTAGCGCTGAGCTGTGATTGGTGAGTTGATGGGACCAGGAAGGGAGAGATGCTCAGCGTTCAGGCATGGTCACTGCTCTTCATCACACACACACACCAACCTTCTCTCATATATGTTTACAAATACAGCTAATTTAAAATGACTCTAATAGAAAGCCTCTGATAGGCCACTGATAAGCTCGGTTTCCATCCAATTGGTGACAGATTTTCATGCAAATATTTTAAAATCCTCATTAAAACAATATGCTCATTTTCCCAAGAGAGCTGTGTTTCCATCAAATTGACTTGTTGTGGATAAAAAGCTGTGCATGATGACATAGTGCACATAAAAATAACTTTTGCAGTTAAATTCCCATGTACCAAGTAAAAAATACTAGTTGAATGGGTTTCCATCGCATTTTCAACTCTACTGATGGTTTTATCACAAACAATGTTGCATTAATAGTGAATGTGCACACTCTGGTATTTCMACGTGTGCTCTAGCCAACAGCTTGCAGTAGATAGCCTACCGTGCAGGTAGGCCTATAGCCTAAACTATGAGATTATTATGGACAAAAGAGTGAGAATATTTTTKATTTGTCAAACGGCAGCCAAGCATCGATCATTATGTCACAAGAATAAGACCCTCAATATGTATTAGAAAGGAGCATCAAGCTCATCACATTGCACTTTCACTACCCTGTGACAATCGTAATTTATTTAATCTGTAGTCTCATAAACTGCATGCTTTCCCAGAGTCGTAGTGGGAGGATCACATGTCATTGCGTGACTCCAAGTTTACTTCGATATGATTGTTATTATATCAATATGTGCGTATAAAAGCGTTTCCACCGACATGTCTCACATTATTAATTTTACCAACACAAAAACAATCCACCTTGTCTATCGTATTTTGTTTTGTTGACATTTGGAAAGTTTACCGACAAATGTGCTGTTTCCATCAGGCCTGTCGTGACATTTTTTATCCAACGTACTTTACTCGCCTAAAATGTTTKGATGGATAACTGGTTATAGACACTATTAAATGGCACATACCTACTAGACTTTGTTTGGTGTCTTCTCTCCCTAGTGTGTAGATATGATACTACATTTGCTATTAATCTATCATGTTTTTCTGTGCTGTTATCCAGTGGAGAACCTCAGCCCTGTGGGGGCCCCTGCTGGTAAAATAAGGAACCCAAACCTCATTGATATGATAAAAGAATGACCTCAGCAAAACATAGAAATGGTTGAGGCAATAGTTAAGGCAAATATTTATTAAAACAAAGCAATCATTTCATACTTCCATAACAATGTTTTGCTTATGGGTCAATACACATACTTAGATTTGCCCTCACTGTCCTGCTAGTGGGGGTTTGGTAAAAGATTCTGGCTGGGTTTGGGGCTCATCTTTAACTCCAGCCCCTAGATGTATTTCGTAGATCTGTTTTGCCGATGTTGTTGTTACAGTTAAGCAGATTCACAGCGTCTGGGTTACCATAGAGTTCCCCTAGTTTGGCTTTGAGCTTGGGGACCGTCAACATGTGACTCTGCCATTGGCCACATTCTGCCCCACGTAGCCCAGAGCAAAGGATTTATCATTATTTTTTTGTTGTTGTCGTATAAATCAGATCAAAGCAAATTTTATTAGTCACATACACGTGTTTAGCAGATGTTATTGCGGGTGTAGCGTAATGCTTGTGTTTCTAGTGCCGACAATGCAGTAATATCTAACAAGTATTATAACTGGGTGGTTCGAGCCCTGAATGCTGATTGGTTGACAGCCGTGGTGTAACATAATGTATACCACGAGTATGACAAAACATATATTTTTACTGCTCTAATTATGTTGGTAACCAGTTTATAATAGCAATAATGCACCTCAGAGGTTTGTGGTATATGGCCAATATACCACGGCTAACGGCTGTATCCAGGCACTCCGCTTTGCGTTGTTCATATACCACACCCCCTCGTGCGCTATTGCTTAAATATCTAACAACTGTACAACATAGACCCAATACACACAAATCTAAGTAAAGAAATGGAATTAAGAATATATAAATATATGGACGAGCAATGCCAGAGCGGCATAGACTAATATACAGTAGAATAGAATAGAATACAGTATATACATATGAGAAGAGTAATGTAAAATATGTAAACATTATTAAAGTGACTAGTGTTCCATTTACTAAAGTGGCCAGTGATTTCAAGTCAATGTATATAGGTATCAGCCTCTAATGTGCTAGTGATGGCTATTTAACAGTCTGGTGGCCTTGAGATAGAAGCTGTTTTCAGTTTCTCGATCCCAACTTTGATGGACCTGTACTGACCTCACCTTCTGGATGATAGCGGGGTGAACAGACTTGGGTGGTTGTTGTCCTTGATGATCTTTTTGRCCTTCCTGTGACATCAGGTGCTGTAGGTGTCCTGGAGGGCAGGTAGTTTGCCCCTGATGATGCGTTGCGCAGACCGCACAACGCTCTGGAGAGCCCTGTGGTTGCGGGTGGTGCTACAGCCTGACAGGATGCTCTCAATTGTGCATCTGTAAAARTTTGAGGGTTTTAGGTGCCAAATTTCATCAGCCTCCTGAGGTTGAAGAAGCACCGTTGCGCCTTCTTCACAACTGTGTGGGTGGACCATTTCAGTTTGTCAGTGATGTGTACGCYGGGAAACTTGAATCTTTCCACCTTCTCCACTGCGGTCTCGTCGATGTGGATAGGAGGGTGCTCCCTCTGCTGTYTCCTGAAGTCCACGATCATCTCCTTTATTTTGTTGATGTCTTACTCACGTCGGACCAAACACCTGTTGTAGGAAACAGAGGCAACAAACAGGGCCCAGACCCGCCTGGCCACGGAGCACTCAACAAACAGGTGGTATATGTTTTCAGTGTCAGTGCATCCGTGAGGGTAGCTCTCTGTACATGCTATGTGCCGTCTATACATACATTCCCTAGTGGGGACGAAACCATGAACAGCCATCCATGCAATGTCTTTCTGTTTGTGATGCGGTGCTGAATGACGTTTCACCATACCTGTTGCGGTCTACGGCTGAAATGGCGCTTAGGTGGGCGATGATGTCCTTGTACTTCCAGGATGCCAGCCCAGCCGTGGGCAGACGTGTCCTGAACCCCAAATCTCTCCACGTCTTGTCCACTGGTGGAGAGTCCCAGCACAGTGTTCTCGATGGTGCTGAGTCCGAGGGTTCTGAGGATGGGGGTGGCAAAGTATCATTCAACGTGGCTGGCTTTCCTGACTGYCTTGCGKATGTTGGTGACCAAGTTGGATAGTCCCTGTGCCCTAATGATGTTAAGGATGTCTGTGACCCCCTTCCCCATGTTCTCAACTGCTTTGTACAGGGTGCTGCGCTTGAGTCGTTCCATCTGGCTCCCCCAAAGGTGAACATCATGCATTCTATCTTCTTCCTGGTTGCTCTGTCTGGGGGAACACCCTGCCTAGGTACAGGAGAATGGGGAGAATGTTTGCCTTCAAGACCAGGATCATTCTGAGGGACCATGCGTTCCATTCGCAGATCTTCTGTTGGATGTGGCGGATTATCTCCCCTTAGCTGACGGAGCCACCTCCATCCCTCTGGAAGGTGACCACAAGCAGCTTGATGGTCTATGTTTTGATAGGGAATGAGGTAGGGAGAGTCTCATGCCAGTCCTGTGACAGGTATAGTTCACTCCCTTGTTGACAAGGGCACCAGTGGTTGCACAGAGTCGTCCACCACTTTTGTTGCTGAGGCGATGGAGCGACTATCTGTGCCGATGTTGGTGATGTCGTCCATGTACGCCGCCACTTTAAGCCTCTCCCCCAGTATCTGGTAGCCAGGGATTCCTGGTGTTGACCTGATCTTCTGGAGAAAAGGCTCTAGGTAGAGGATTTACCCCAGAGAGGCCAAGGGGCAGCCTTGGTGTATGCCGGATCAGATAAGGAATGGGTCTGTGATGGTGTTGTTTACCAGAACCTGCTTGTGATGTTCTGGTAGCAGTGGATGAGATGTTGAGGGAAGTTCATCTTGGTTAGCACCATCTGCAGGATGCCATGGCTAACCCTGTCAAAAGCTTTCTCATGGTCTAGAATGAGAAGGCCCAAAGGGGACCGCCACTCCTGGGAGTGCAGGATGAGATCTCTCACCAGGAGCAGGTTGTCCTTGATGGACCTACTTGGAATACAAGTCTGGTCTGGGGCTATTACTATTAATATGCATGTAAATCTCTCATGGCTCAAAGTGGTGGAGAGATTGACTTCATCGCTACTTGTTTTTGTAAGAAGTGTGGATATGCTGAATGCACCGAGGTGTCTGGTTAAATCTCCTGGCACACAGCTCGGACACCCATGCATACCCCACAAGACATGCCTCCAAAGGTCTCTTCACAATCCCCAAGTCAACAGACTATGGGAGGTKYACAGTACTACATAGAGCCATGGCTACAYGGAACTCTATTCGACATCAGGTAACGGATGCAAGCAGTAGAATCAGATAAAAAACATAAAAATATATAAAAAATATACCTTATGGAACAGCGGGATCTGTGAAGAGACACACACACACAAGCACAGACACATGATAATACACGCACTCTACACACACGTACACATGGATGTTGTATTGTAAATATGTGATAGTGGAGTAGTGGCCTGAAGGAACACACTAAATGTATCTGATAATGTGTTATGAAATGGAATACTTCATAAATTGTATATACAGTGCATTCGGAAAGTACTCAGACCCCTTTACTTTTCCCACCCATTTACTCACGTTAGTCTTATTCTAAAATGGATACCACAAAAAAATCCTCAATCTACACACAATACCGCATAATGACAAAGCAAAAACAGTTTTTTTTGCAAATGTATAAAATATAAGACTGAAATATCACATTTACATAAGTATTCAGACCCTTTACTCAGTACTTTGTTGAAGAACCTTTGGCAGTTATTACAGCCTCAAGTCTTCTTGGGTATGATGCTACAAGCTTGGCACACCTGTATTTGGGGAGTTTCTCCCATTTTTYTCTGCAGATCCTCTCCCAGGTTGGATGGGGAGTGTCGCTGCACAGCTATTTTCAGGTCTSTCCAGAGATGTTCGATCAGGTTCAAGTCCAGGCTCTGGCTGGGCCACTCAAGGACATTCAGAGACTTGTCCCGAAGCCACTCTTGCGTTGTCTTGACTGTGTGCTTAGGGTCGCTGCCCTGTTGGAAGGTGAACCTTCGCCCCAGTCTGAGGTCCTGAGCACTCTGGAGCAGGTTTTCATTAATGATCTCTCTGTAGTTTGCTCTGTTCATCTTTCTCTCAATCCTGACTAGTCTCCCAGTCCCTGCCGCTGAAAAACAACCCCACAGCAAGATGCTGCCACCACTATGCTTCACCGTAGAGATTGTGCCAGGTTTCCTCCAGATGTGATGCTTGGCATTCAGGCCAGAGTTCAATCTTGGTTTCATCAGACCATAGTCTGAGAGTCTTTAGGTGCCATTTGGCAAACTTCAAGCAGGCTKWCATGTACCTTTTCCTGAGGAATGGCTTCCGTCTGGCCGCTCTACCGTAAAGGCCTGATTGGTGGAGTGTTGCAGAGATGGTTTTTCTTCTGGAAGGTCCCCCATCTCTCCAGAGGAACTCGGGAGCTCTCTCAGAGTGTACATCGTGTTCTTGGTCACCCCCCTGACCAATGCCTTTCTCCCCCGATTGCTCAGTTTGGCCRGGCGGCCAGCTCTAGGAAGAGTATTGGTGGTTCCAAACKTCTTTCATTTAAGAATGATGGAGGAYACTGTTCTTGGGGACCGTCAATGCTGCAGAAATGTTTTGGTACCCTTCCCCAGATCGACACAACCTGTTTCGGAGCTCTTTGGACAATTCCTTCGACCTCCTGGCTTGGTTTTTGCTCTGACATGCACTGTCAACTGTGGGACCTTATATAGACAGGTGTGTGCCTTTCCAAATCATGTCCAATCAATTGAATTTACCAATCAAGTTGTAGGAACATCTCAAGGATGATCAATGGAAACAGGATGCACCTAATCTCAATGTTGAGTCTCATAGCAAAGGGTCTGAATACTTATACAAATAAGATATTTACGTTTTTTATTTTTAATACATTTGTGAACATTTCTAAAAACCTGTTTTCGCTTTGTCATTATGAGTATTGTCTGTAGATTGGGGCGGCAGGTAGCCTAGTGGTTAGAGGAGGCAGGTAGCCTAGTGGTTAGAGCGTTGGGCCAGTAGCTGACAAGGTAAAAATATGTCGTTATAAACAAGGCAGTTAACACACTGTTCCTAGGCCGTCATTGTAAATAAGAATTTGTTTTTAACTAACTTGTCTAGTTAAATAAATGTGAAATAAAAAAATTGATGAGGAAATTACCTTATTATAAAATGATTAAATTAATGTAACAAAATTAGGAAAAAGTCAAGAGGTCTGAATACTTTCCGAATGCACTGTAACTGCCTTAATGTGGCCCACTCTCGACCACCGTGTTGGACTTGATGGAGGTAGGGGTTGGTCACCAATATGTTGACCCTGTCAGCTCTGGCGGTGTTGGAGCCTGACCAAATAGAACCCTCCAGGGTCCACTCCTCCTCCAGGAGCATGTATATCTCCTTGTATGGGATGCCGCACACCTGGAGGAGGTAGATGTCTGCAGAGTTATTGGAGAGGTGTCCCAGGACAGTCTGTCGTCTGTCTGGAAACCGGAAGCTTCCGGTGTTGAGGGTGAATAGAGTCAGGGACATAATGGGTTATTTATACGGTCCAGTTCTGGTTTTGGCCATGTCATTGCAGATTTGGATGAGGGATTCTTGCGGAACGGTGGCACTGGATGGCAAGGTCAGGGGCGAGGAGTCAGGGGCAGTAGGAGGTATGGTAGTGTGATCAGGGGCAGTTGGAGTGAACATTTTATTCACCTGCATTCAGAATGACTGTCAGGGCTAGAAACATTGATAAAAGGAGACTACCTAAACTGGAACAACCCTTTCAGTAACAGTGACATAAATGTAACTGATTGGATTACCTTATAAAGAACATATGTTTCTCTTTCTGTAGCATAAAATTGGTCAATCAATCAATGTATTTGCAAAAACACAGATGTTGGGAAATGATAATGATGGGCGTGGTTTTGATAGACATATTTTAAAACCAATTTATACATGATCCAGAGGCTTCGTGGTCAGAGGCTTCGTATTGAGGGTTTGACACAAGTGCGGAGCATCCCGAGGCATGCAGAGTCCAAATCAATCTCTGTACTGCATCGCCCTGCGAGGGCTCCGTATAGCTCTGCATTGACATGATTGGTTGACGGTAGGTGGGGGTGGTGACGTCCTGTAAAACACAAGCTCACTTCCTTGACAACTTCCTTCACAATAGCTCTGTTCTGTTCCGCTAAGTGCAAGAAGTATGAGCGCCCTGACGTTTGCTGAGGCTGCATTGCAGTAAATGCTGTACGGCCACTTCAGTTTTCGGATTGACCATGCAGAGCMTTTTATTCTCCACAGAGTAAAATTGACACAATCACACTCTCATACTCAACACTGGTTATTAACACCAACACTGGGGTTCTTTTACATTTCTCAAACATACAAGTATTAGACACCATTTAACAGATAAAATTCTCGTTAATCCAACCACAGTGTACGATTTCAAAAAAGCTTTTCGGCGAAAGCAGAACATATCATTATGTTAGGTCAGCGACTAGTCACAGAAAGCATACAGCGATTTTCCAACCAAAGAGAGGAGTCACAAAAAGCAGAAAGAGATAAAATGAATCACTAACCTTTGATATTCTTCATCAGATGACACTCCCGGGACAAAATGTTACACAATACATGTATGTTTTGTCCGATCAAGTTCATATTTATATCCAAAAACCTCAGTTTACATTTGGCTTTGCCTCCAAAACATCCTGTGAATTTGCACAGAGCCACATCAATTTACAGAAATACTCATAATAAACATTAATAAAAGATACAAGTGTTATTCACAGATTTCAAGATATACTTCTCCTTAATGCAACCGCTGTGTCAGATTTAAAAAAAACTTTACGGAAAAAGCAAACCATGCAATAATCTGAGTACGGCGCTCAGAGACCAACACAACCCAAAAAGATATCCGCCATGTTGGAGTCAATATAAGTCAGAAATAGCATTTAAATATTCACTTACCTTTGATGATCTTCAGCAGAATGCACTCCCAGGAATCCCAGTTCCACCAGAAATGTTTGATTTGTTCCATAAAGTCCATAATTTATGTCCAAATAACTCCTTTTGGTTTGCGCATTCAGAACACAATCTAAACTCACGACGCACGGGCAGGTCCAGGCAAAAGTTCAGACGAAAAGTCATATTACAGTTCGTAGAAACATGTCAAACGAAGTATAGAATCAATCTTTAGGATGTTTTTAACATAAATCTTCAATAATGTTCCAACCGGATAATTCCTTTGTCTTCAGAAAAGCAATGGAAAGCAGGTTGCTCTCATGTGAGCGCGCATGGCCAGCTCGTGGCTCTCTGGGAGAGACCTTACTCAATCCCCTCTCATTCACCCCCACTTCACAGTAGAAGCATCAAACAAGGTTCTAAAGACTGTTGACATCTAGTGGAAGYGCAAAATGACCCCATAGACACTGTGTATTCGATAGGCCAACAGTTGAAAAACTACAAACCTCAGATTTCCCACTTCCTGGTTGGATTTTTCTCAGGTTTTCACCTGCCATATGAGTTCTGTTATACTCACAGACATCATTAAAACAGTTTTAGAAACTTCAGAGTGTTTCTATCCAAATATACTAATAATATGTATATATTAGCAACTGGGACTGAGTAGCAGGCAGTTTACTCTGGGCATGCTTTTCATCCAAACGTGAAAATGCTGCCCCCTAGCCATAAGAAGCAACAAACTCTGCTTAAAGTGAGCTGAATTTGAACAAGCTTGTTGAGTAAAATTACAAATTCATGTTTGCTCAAAACCAAACCCATCATTATCATATTTCCCAGCATGCTCTATTGAGGTTGATTTTCAAAATTGTTTGTTTCAATACCTGTGTTTTTGCATGTACATTGATTGGTTGATTAATCTTATGCTACACAAACATAAATAACATAACATTTCTAAACTAATCCAATCTGTTAGTAGTTGGACTTGGAATGGAAATCCTGACAGATAATTACCATACCGGTGAGACTTTGCCATTGAGGTGAGATATAGGCATCTTCTGTGGAAGTCTGAAAAGCATGTTTGCAATTTCCTGAAAAGAAAGGTATCAAGGCTGGTGGTAAGTGGATAGGAATGCCAAGACCTGTGAACAATCAAGAATTATACAAATGACCTGCCAGAGGCTCTCATCCAAATCTGCAGTGAAATGATCAGACTTTGACCCTGACAACACACTACGAACAGAAGGACTTTCCTCTGATGACTGTCCATGGTTTCCTCCCCACTAGGGAATCCATCTATAGATGGCGCATACAGAGAACTGCACCCAAGGAGGCACTCACGCTAAACACAAGTATTAACACAAGTATTAAGTATTAACTACAGACCCATATCCTGACCCAGCACCTGCAGCAGCCCCAGTTCTAATCCAGATCCCCGGTTCCAATCCCAGCACTCCCTACCACTGAGGAAGTACAGTTCCCGCTCAGCCCAGTCAAAACTGTTCGCTGCTCTGGCCCCCCAATGGTGGAACAAACTCCCTCACGACGCCAGGACAGCGGAGTCAATCACCACCTTCCGGAGACACCTGAAACCCCACCTCTTTAAGGAATACCTAGGATAGGATAAAGTAATCCTCCTGACCCCCCCCCTTAAAAGATTTAGATGCACTGTTGTAAAGTGGCTGTTCCACTGGATGTCATAAGGTGAATGCACCAATTTGTAAGTCGCTCTGGATAAGAGCRTCTGCTAAATGACTTAAATGTAAATGTAAATGTAGACCACCAGTCAAGGTGCGGAGGAGGGACCAGACCTTCACCCGGAGCGAGCAAGCCACAGGGGAGTCCTACCATTGACCTCTGGGGCTCCCTGGTGGGCCTGCTTGCTCCGCAGGTTGTCCTTCCTCTTGTCTACAGACACAGATCCTGACCCAGCACCTGCAGCAGCCCCACTTCTCAGTTCCCGGTTACTGTTTTTCCTGTTCCCCAGTCCCAGCATCAACACCTGGTCTCCAGTCCTGGCCCCAGCACAGTTCCCAGTTTTCAGTCACAGCACCAACCCCTCTGACAACCCTGGACACAGCAGCAGCCACCACAACGCTCACCCCATCCAACCGCTGCCATCCCATCCCAACTCAGACCTCACCCCCCCCCCAATAAAGAGACACAGACAGACTGCCAACCAGACCCAACCACTCAAGAATTTAAAAAAAAATAAAAAATATAAACTAGAAACAGGCCATATCTACATTCAGCATTCAGACAGGCAAGATTTACATTCAACAACCATTGTTAAACAAAGAAACAAAAGTTGTGATTTCTTTTGTAATCTGCTTTTTTTCCTTGTGTATTTTTGAGTTAACTGATTGGTTGCTTAGGATGTATTGACTAGATATTTCCTGAAATGGTTGAATACCTTGTTTTAAACTTTTCATTTGAATGTCATTTGAAATATGTATGATTTATGCATAACCAAATACAATTACCAATACAGGAAGAACCCAGTTAACAAAAACTCATCTTTAGGATCACTGATAGTTATGTCTGCAGGCGGTCCTGTATGTGTAGTCTAACACTGAATACAAGACACATTAACTTCACAGATGGAAAGTCTTTATTTCATGTTCMATTTCATTTTACTTTCAAGACAAATAAAATTCCAAAAGTGAGTAAGTAACACATGATGACAGTTCAAGAGATCGTTTCCCCCCCTGCAAAGCCCCGTCTGTCAAGTACATTAYGACGTTACCCATAGATGCTAAGCCAAAGTCAGTTTTGTGTTTTCCCTTGTGTTTCAGATAAGGCTTTACATCAAGAGGATTTGGGTCCTCCGCCGGCGCAGTCTCCTTTATAGGTGGCCATAGCCTGCCTGTGGAAGTGGGGGAGGAACTGGTGTATGCGGAGGCCAGGGTCGGAGGCCAGAGCTGGACAGGGCCCAGATAAGGGTTCTGTCAGTGGGCTGGGGCGCAGGCCAAAGACCTCCAGGCCTGGGATGGGGCCGTAGAGGGTGGGCAGGCTCCGGGTTGGAGCCTTGCGTGGGGGTCCCAGGGAGGACTGGGGGAGGAAGGGCCGGTTGGTGCAGGGTCCTGGGGCAGGCCTGGGGTGGGGTTTAGGGTGAGAGGGGTGGGTGTCACCTCCTAATATGCCACAGGGGGTGCTAAGGGAGTGGGACAGAGTCCTGGGAACCAGGCAGAGAGGCCAATTTCTGCTCAGACTCATCCCCAGGCAACAAGCCCTCTTCGGGTGCTCGCTGTGGAGTGCCAGAGGGCGCTCTGTTGCCMTTCTCTGAGACAACCTCAGAGTAGGGGTGTGCTGGCGCCCCAGAGCTCCACCCTCTTCATCTCTTTTGTGGAACCTATTCCCCCTTAACCCTGATTGGTTCTCTTTGCCCGAGGGGCGGCGGCATGGGGATGGTCTATGACTGGAGGCTTTGTCCTCTGTTTCTGGGGCTGATTGGTTGGTGCGGGTATGAATGTGTGTGGTGAGAGGGGGGTCAAGGATGACACGGATTCTATGTGGGGGCAGTCGGGGTCGTCTTAGTGGGGCTCCCTCCACCAGCAGGTTAACTCCCATGTACTGAGGGACTTCAACTGTAGCCTGGGAGAATGAGGAAAAGAGATATGTTCACACACTCCTGATGGGGCCTGGGTATTATTCATGCCTTATAGTACCTGGGAATGCTTTGCATAGTCTRCATAGACTCATCATATGTGATCATCAAGCTTGTGTCCGAATTATCTGCATGTATGTCTGTCTATGCATATATCCTTGGCCTCACCTGTTTGTAGATGAGCTGAAAGCCCCCTGTATAGGCACCAGGGTCCGCCCGTCGGTCCAGCACCACCTTGAGGGTATCCAGCTGCACGGCAGGGCAGAGGCGGGCGGTGACTGCCGTGGAGGGGGCCATCGTGGGGCTGGCGTTGATCTCCAGTAGCCAGGGCCTCAGGTCCYGACCCAGTATGAAGTCTGCCCCGTAGAGCTCAAAGCTGCCCCTGCGCCCCTCCACCAGGTCCTGGGCTGTCTGGAGGGCGTGGACCACTGCCCGCTGCATCCCAGGCACCACCAGCGCCCCCCACGATGCCCCCTGGCCCTGGGCATGCAGGAAGGCCCGGAACTGGGAGCACGACCACATGTTGTCCTTGGGCACCTCCGGGTGGCGCCATTGAGACGGCTGGAAATGCTTCTGAATGGAGTTGTTGCACAGGTGGACCGAGCTGATGGAGGCGGAGAGAGAAAGCGAGAGATGGACAGAATGGACTATTGATATTTTTGGTATTACTGATCTAGAATACCTCTTGATAAAGGAAAACTGATGTGGATCAGGTAAATAAGCAAGTTCTTTCTCATGCCTCCCACTCCTCTCTCTCTCTCTCATTCATTCATGCATTCATTCTCCCCCCTCCACACTTCTCCCCCCCCCTTCTCTCTTACCTATCCAGGGTCTGTGTGGAGTAGGGTTGGGTGGAGAAGCGCAGGTAGCACTCGCGGTAGAACCACACGGTCAGGGGGTTCCAGTCTGTGACCAGGAACCACTGGCGCAGGTCGAACTTGGTGGCATAGACCAACAGGGGGCGCTCCAGGTACTTCTGCACCACCCACTTACTGTCCTTGATTAGGGATGGGTCACTGTCCACCAGGCTCAGGATCTCCTCCAGGCGATTCATACACATTATACCTGGAGGGGAGTGGGAGGAGGAGAGAGAGGGTGATTGAGAGGGAGGGAGAAAGGGGGGAGAGACAAAAAGAGAATGGCATATAAGATAGGAAAGAGGGACAACAACAACGAGAGGGAGAGAGAGGAGTACAAGGAAAGAAAGCAGGGGAATGAGGGTGTAGGGGTAGACATTAATAAGATATGAAAGGGAAAGAGTTACAAAAACACATGAACATTAAAATACACATTAACATACGCAGCAAACCCTATGACACACACCCAACCTGCCCCACGAATCATATCAACTTGTCCCTCAGAACACACACACAGACAGACAGAGCCAGCCTCACCCCTGCCCCGTGACTTGGCCCCTGGTTTGATGATCCAGATGTTGTGGAGGCCATCCGTCTCCAGCTGTGGACACACCTGCAGTCTATTCAGCATGGCCTGACAACGCTCCACATACACACCACTGCCCTCGATCCCCACACCTTCACTACACACACACACACACACACACACACACACACACACACACACACACACACACACACACACACACACACACACACACACACACACACACACACACACACACACACACACACAGAGAGAGAGAGGGAGAAACACAGAGGGGGGTATTTGAACCAAATACCTTAGTTGAGTGCTAGTATGTACCTATGGGTTAGCTGAGCAAAGACAATGAAGCTATGAATGATTAACTAATGACCCTTGACTACACACAACACACTCACTGGACGACCAGGTAGTAGTCATGCATGAACTTGACCCACTGCTGTTCTGTGAGGGAGGGTGGCGTTTCCATGGTGACATCAATGTCACTGTGGTCCAAACTGTTGAGAAACTCCTGGCATACGTGCAAAGCCCTGTCAATCATTCTTGGACTGACCAATCGAGTTGCTCTGCGTTTCCTAGGGCCTGGGGAAGACTTATTGGCTTGACATTGAGAATGGCACAATGTATTGCAATTTATTGTGTGTGTGCAGTATATCACTCTGATACCCTCGGATTGTGACAAGTTCTCTTCCACCTTTTCTTCYTCTGCCTCTACTTGCTCTCTTCCCTCTCCATCACTCCTTTCCACTATGTGCTGGAGCAGACTAGTACATGCGGTCCTCCTGAAGTCTTCTAAAAAAGTGGATGAGAGAGAAGTGGAGCGGGGCCAGAGAAAGAGAGAGAAAGGATAATGAAAAATATGACTTTTCTCAATTAGACATTCCTAATAAACATGTACTATACAGTAATGTTGACTGTGAATTGGGGATGGAGAGCTGCTTGCAGAAGGACAAGTGCCTTCAGGGAGAAGTGGGTAGAAGGTCCCTCTAACCACTGATACAGGATCAGATACTGTTACATACCTTTAATGGTTAAGGTTAGAGACTTTGGGTTAAGGTCATCTGATCCTAAGGGAAACTACTACCTTGAGCTATCACAGAAAGAAAGACATGCATCTTGGGGTGCAGGACAGAATGACAGTTAGAGAGTGGCCTGACCAATGAAGGCATGTTTCTCATCATCTGCCCCGAGCCTGTAGCATCGTGGGAAGAATGTGTCTGGGTTTGTAGCATCAAACCACTGAAGGTTCCTCAAGTTCACACACAGACCCACCTGAGAGAGAGAGAGAGAGAGAGAGAGAGAGAGAGAGAGAGAGAGAGAGAGAGATTATAATTACTCATATTATGTATCCCTGAATAAAATAGAGTAAAGTAGAGAAAAGAATAGTAGGATAATAGAATAAAATAGAAGGGAGGGGGAGAGAGGCACTAGAATGTAGCTTGAGTATTCCCGTTATTTCCTTCAGTGAATTGAGTGCAATCTGTATTCAGACTGTGACCTTGGTGGTGAAAGTGCCCGACTTTGCATAGTGATTGGTCATCTGGTCCTTCCGTAACGAGCGGCAGTCAATCTCATCCCTCCGTGTCGTCCAGTAGAAGTATGTTGTTTCATTTCGCACCAGACGAGACTGGGGGAAGAAAGGGTGAGTGGAAGAGTGACAGGAAAGGGGAAAATCTAGCAGTGACGCCACATCAAACACCACATCTTCTAAAAAAGTGGATGAGAGAGAAGTGGAGCGGGGCCAGAGAAAGAGAGAGAACAGCAGCTCACCATGAGGTCATGCATGTCATCAGGGTCGTGCCCCCTCGCCCCCTCCACCCCTCTGTCTGAAAAGGAAGAGAGAGAATAAAAGTATGTAGTACATAGGAGTAGACATGGGAGAAGGTTGTTGCTCCTAACCACTGATACAGGACCAAATATTTTCTAATCCCCCTAATAGTTAAGGTTAGGTTTTTAGTAGGCTAATCTGATCCTAGATTTGCGGTCGGGGTCAACCTCTCACTCGAGCGATGACAAGCTCTGTTCTGACAGGAGAGTGATGTGTGCGGTGTGACATATCTTGGTTGATGTGGTATGGGCTCAGGTTGTATCTTATTCTTAGGACTAGGAGCATCCTACCGGTGCTCCCATTACATTTATACTACAGCTATTAATCTAAGTGCCCTATCCATACCATTAGCAGGGATTCTGCTTTACCTTATACAGTATGAGTAGTCGCAAACGTAAAACTGTTGAAGTCTCTCTTACAGCCTTTGTGGACTACAGAATACCTCACAAGAGCTAGTTTCTTCCTTGAAAGTTTCCTTGCCACTGTCTGATTGTGGGTTGACAAATGTATTCAAACCTAATGTGCTTGCTCAATGAAGAGCTTCCGTCTTACCATTGTCATCATTACTGTCATCCCCATCCTCTTCACCATGACAATGGCTTGCTGGTTTTGGGGCGGGGCGTGGCAGTCGACGCTCCACCCAACCTCTGGCCTGCAAGGCAGCACGGATCACAGGATAGGGGCCCTGTACAGAGAACACCCTCCGCAGCTGAGAGAGAGAGAGAGAGAGAGGGTAGGAAAGTGTCTTTAGGTCAGTTGGTCTACAGCCCTGGTCAAGGAGAGCTGCAGTGTATGAAGGCTTTTTCCTCTAGCCTTTGGATCAGGTGTGAATCAGGAGCCTTAGTGCTGGGCTGGAGCCAAACCCTGCATACCCTGTCGCTCTTCAGTGTGGCCAGGGTTGGTGACCACTGCTGTAGGTAATGTGTTGGTTGTGGTGTGTCTGCTGTAGGCCCAGACAGTGGTTGTGTGGAGAGAAGAGAGAGAAAGAGACCAGGGGCGTCATGCACCCCAAAAATCTAAAGGGGCCCAAAAAAGTATGTGAGGATGGCTGAGGGGCTTCTCTGCTAAAATATGGCTATTTATTTTTAAAGGAATGGGAGTCTTATTCATTACATTTAGTTTGCCAGCAGCATACCACCATGCATCCCACTGCTGGCTTGCCTTTGACGCTAAGCAGGGTTGCTCATCGTCTGTCCCTGGATGGGAAACCAGATGCTGCTGGAAATGGTGTTGGAGGGCCAGTAGGAGATGCTCGTTCCTCTGGTTGTATGCCCCAGGACAGTGATTGGGGACATTTCCCTGTGTAAGGTGCTGTCTTTTGGATGTCCTGACTCCCTGTGGTCGCTAAAGATCCCATGGCACTTATTGTAAGAGTAGAGGTGTTAATACTGGTGTCTTGGCTAAATTTCTAATCTGGCCCTCATACCATCATGGCCAACTAATCATCCACAGCTTCCAACTGTCTCATTCCTCCTCTCCCATGTAACTATTCCCAAGGTCATTGCTGTGAATGTGTTCTCAGTCACATTACAGGGTTAAATATAGAAATAGAAGTTATTGCTTGCTTTTCTAAAGTCTACCAACCTTGCCAGCGTGCAAGATAGTTAGACAAGCTAGCTACTCTAACTTGATTGATAGCCTGAAATGGCTTCTTGGTAGCTAGTTACGAGGTTGGGAAATTGGGAACCTAACTTTATGCCCCTGTGCTCCCTATGCCTCAGAGAGACAACTGTCTTACCTGGACAGCCTTCTCCACCAGAGCCTTGGCAGTCTTCAGCCTGTCTGGGTTTATCTCTGGCAGATTAAATGGACTGCAACGCACCCTCCCCTCTATGGGGGAAAACAGGCATACATTTAGTATACAGTATGGTGTCAGTGGCATACCGCAGTTTGGTGGGGCCCCCCGCAAGGTCTGAGAGAAAATGTTGCTGTTTTATTGTCAGTAGGACTATAAAAAAGTATTAAAAAGTAAAGTAAAATAAAAACACGACAAATAGAAATRAGAAGAACACGAGAAAGTAAGTAAGCTATATACAGGGTCAGTTCCAGGGTCAGTGTCAATACCATATTTACAATGTGCAGGGATACTGGAGTGGTAGGGTTAGATATGTATAGGGGTAAGGTGACTAGGCATCAGGATATACTGTATGATAAACAGAGTAGCAGCAGCGTATATGATGATTGTAGGTCAATGTGTACGTGCGTGTGTGTAGAGTCAGTATGAATGTGTGTGCGTGTTGTGTGTGTGAGCAAATTAGGTGTGTGTGTGTGACAGTGTGAGATCAGACCTCCCCAATAAACCATCATCATGACCCTGACAACACACTCCGAACAGAAGGACTTTCCTCCGACGACTGTTCATGTTTGCCTCCCCACGAAGGAATCAATTCATAGATGGCACAAGGTACGTACAGAGAACTGCCCTCTCGGAGGCACTCACACCAAATACATGTACCACCTGTTGGTGAGTGTGCCGAGGCCATGTTCCCACTATCGTCCAGCCTTGCCGCCACATCGCTCCTCCTTCAGCACCAGCCCAGGCCAATGAAAATACTCTCTACCACCTCCCTTCTCCCTCTCCATCTCTCTCCCCTTTCCTCGCTCTACACCTATCCCTCTCACAGAAACAGACCAGAACCAGGAGCCATTTTTCACCACACCAGAAGAGGCGAGGAGGAAGGACCAAAGCTCTAGACCTACACACGGAGCGAGCATGCCACAGGCGAGTCCCATCACTGATCTCCGGGTCTTGAGTGTCTGCTGGCTCCTCAGGTTGTCCTTCCTCCCCTCTACAGAACCAGATCCCGACCCAGCACCAACCCAGTACCCATTTTGCAGCACAAGCCCCAGCTCCAGATGAGGCGTGGAGGAAGAACCAAAGATCAAACCTTCACCCGGAGCGAGCAGGTCACAGGGTAGTATCACCATTGACCTCTGGATCTAGGGCTCCCTTGTGTGTCTGCTGGCTCCTCAGGTTGTCCTTCCTCCCCTCTACAAACCCAGATCCAGACCCAGAACCTGCAGCAGCCCTGGTTCCCGGTTCCCGGTGCCTAGTCCCAAAACCAGACCCAGCATCAACCCATGGTATCCAGTCCCGGCCCCAGCAATAGCACGGATCCCAGTTTCTAGTTCCAGCACCAACCCCTCTCGTAGCATAGCCTCCGATTCGGATGACCATTTCCCAACGGAGTACTTCCTGTTTAAGCTTCTGCTTGTACAGTATAGAGTTATGATCTGATTTGCCGAAAGGGGGGACGAGGGAGGGCCTTTATGCTTGCTTGTGGGTAGAGTAACAGTGGTTTTTATTGCTCCTAGTGACGAAAGAAACATGTCGATGGAAGTTGGGTGTTACATGTCTTAATGAAGTGGAATTAAAATCCCTGGCAACAAGAAAAGCAGCCTCCGGGTTCATGGTTTACCGCTTGTTCATAGCCTCGTACAGTTCGTTAAGTGTCAGCTTGTTTTTTTCTTGACCTAAGGAGGAATATATACAGTAGTCACGATAACAGATGAAAGCTCTCTGGATAGGTAGAAGGGTCAGCATTTGACCATCAGGTATTCCAAGACGGGTGAACAATGGATCGGGACTTCCACTGCACTAGAGCCAGCACAGTATTTGCTGTTGCTGAAGAAGCATACCCCTTGTTATAGGTTTATTTTTTCCATGTATGTTTTGAGGTTGGACAATAGCATGTATAGCATGTTTTTTTATTTAACTAGGAAAGTCAGTTAAGAACACATTTTAATTTTACAATGATGGCCTAACACCAGACGGCGCTGGGCCAATTGTGCATCGCCCTATGGGACTCCCGATCACAGCCGGTTGTGATGCAGCCCGGGATCAAACCATGGTCTGTAGTGACGCCTCAAGCACGGAGATGTAGTGCCTTAAACCGCAGCGCCCCTTGGGAGCCTCGTTAGCACATAGGGTGCACCGATTGGTGTCACCTCGTTAGTGATCGGCAGTGTTGAGGATGTGAGCAATCCCACCATGGTTGATCTGACCGAGACATTTATGGGTGATCCTGATTTCGCTAAACCTGAGTTGACCTCTCCTTTGAAAACCCCAAAGGTGAGCGAGTTTGTAGGACCACTGAAGGAAGAGAGGGTTCCTACAGTTGACACTTCAATGTCTAGGAAGCAACCGATTGCTGAACAGAGTAAAGATGTTTCCCTCTCTCCTATTTTTGCAGAGATACGTCCGGAGGAGTTTGAGGAAGTTCATGTGGGTTACTTTGACAGAGATGGTGTTCTAATGAGGAAATGGCATTCTCGCACCACTTCTGGGCAAGACGATTGGCCCAGTGTATCTCAAATTGTCATTCCAGTTATACTTCAACAAGAGATACTGAGGATGGCTCACGATGGTAGTATAGCAGGCCATCAACAGGGCGTATGACCGTATCTTGCATAACATCTTTTGGCCTGGTCTGAAACAGGATGTTGTGTCTTACTGTAAATCCTGTCGAGTTTGCCAGCGGACGGATAAACCTAACCAAGCTGTGCCGGTTGCACCTTTGCAGCCTATTCCTGGTTTTGACTAACCTTTCAGAAGGGTTCTGGTGGATTGTGTTGGTCCTTTGCCCAAAGCAAAGAGTGGTAACCAGTTTCTCTTAACCATCATGTGCGCTGCCACTCGTTTCCCAAAGGCTATTCCACTGAGGAATATCACGAGAGGAAAGTTACTACGGATATTGCAGGAGTTTCCCCTTGAAATCAGACATGTCCGTGGTAAGGACAACTTGGTAGCTGATTGTCTTTCAAGGGTGGGCAGTCAATTGGTTTTGTGTTTTGTGTTTAGCCAGTGTGTTGCCCTGGCTCACAATTTAGTTTGCCTGCATGTTTTGTCRTTTTGGAGAGGAGTTTGGTTTTGGTTGCACTCATTCCAAGGGGACGAGAGTTATAGAAGCATTAGTGAGTTTTTCAAAACTTGTGAGGTTTAGGCATCTATTAAAATAATATAAAAAGACTGTAAAAAAAAAAAAAAAAAATTACATTTTTTAAACGCCATGTTTACATTGGAGAAGGTGACGCATTTAAGTAATTTATAATTACAGTAGTTAACTGAAAGTTTTGCTATAAATGTACAGCAATTTGTTACAGTGCATGTTACAGAAAAGCAGAGAATATTGCAGTTACGAGAGTCCCGTTGATAGCAAATCCGCGAAGGGAGTTCATCCGTTTTATTATCAATAGACTGTACATTGGCCAATAGAATGTGACCGGTTTTCCCTTCACCTCTTTTCACCAGCGTTTCCTCTTGGATAGCCCGAAAAATGGGTTGTAATTACACAAAGAGCCCGGGGCAAAGTCGAAGTCGAAGCTGGAATTGAGGTTAATAACGGTCGATCTGATGTTTAAAAGTTTTTGTTGATCATAAGAAATGATAGAGGATATATTTAGTGCAAAACAAGTAAAGATAAACACCAAAATTATAACTAAATAGCAAAGTGGCAGCCATACAGTATGCTGCCAACATCGTGTGTGTGTGTGCGTGTGCGTGTGCGTGTGCGTGTGTGTGTGTGTGTTCGTGTTCGTGTTCTTACGAGGCATGTGCTGCATGCTGCTCTCAGGGTTGGCTAAAATCTGTCACTCTGGTGTCCCCTTCTCTCTGGTCATCTAAGAAGAGAATAGATAATCATCATGCTGTAGTTAACCTACTATCAGCCAATAGGTCTGGACCTTTATGGCACAGGCAACCGCTAGCTCCACTCCAACTGTTACTCCTAAATCGCCTAATTTTTTGAATTGTTTTTGCATTGATGGATGAATTAATCTTATGCTACTCAAATAAATAACAAAAAAAATTCTAAACTAATACAATCTGTTAATTGGACTTGTTGCACCCATTACTAAAATGTTTGTTTCAGTACAGATGGTTTAGGTAGTCATCATTTTATCTTCCCAAACCCGGCAATCATTCTGAATGCAGGTTGGGGTTGGATATCCTCACTCTGGCTGGATTCCAATAAGAATCACACATCCCTTCACAGTTCATTAGAATGTGACTTGCAGCCTTGAAAACCACAAATGTCAGGCCACTGCATTAGGGTAACATTAGACTCTCAAAGTAAGGCCCTAAAAATGTGTTGTACTGTTATTTAATTAATGACAACATGGAGGAGCTCACCTGGTTAAGGCCAGAAGACAGGAAATAGATGAATGCAACAACCATATCTCTTTCCCTAACAAATACAGCCAAATACAGCAAGRCACTCTGGGAAATATGCAAATAAGGCTTTACACTAAGCAGTGTGTTAATTTAACACTGAAAAGTGTAGACCCGTATAGACACTGGACCAGTATTTAAATGAACAGAATCTGTGTTAATTTAACACTGGATCATTTGCTGTGTATGTATACACAAAAATGATATCCTTTTGTTTTTAAAGTAACTTACTGGCAGCCAATTACCTGTAAGTTACTGTAAAGAAACAGGTTCAGTATGTTACCATAAATTCCAAATAAACTTTGGTTTACCAGTACATTACTGTAAAGTTTCTAACATACTGGACTTTTTTTYCAGCAACTTACAGGTAACTGGCTGCCAGTAAATTACCGTAAAAACAACATGATTTTTTTTACAGTGTAGACTAAGCAGTCACTTCACAGAGTGAAGCCGACAGTGAAGGCAACTGCCGACTGATTGATCTACAAATCACCKTGCATCATAAATAACTACTTATTAATATTTATAGATCAGTCAGTCACCATTTACCCACAATGCATCATGAATTTTACACTTTCAAACACAGCCACAGGTTCTGCTGTTAGCTGTCTGTGGGGCAGGTTCTCTTAAAATGACACAGCTAGTGGGTAGTGTTCTGGGTCAGGTGGTTGTTAATCTGTGGCAACCTGTTTTGCCCAACCCCCATCCACCCACCCTCTCTGGAGTTAATTACATATACATCCCTCCCACATGCACCTGAGGCTTTTCACAGACTGTGGTCATGTTCACCAAATAAACACATGCACACAAACACAGGGCAGAAATCCCAATGCACAATGTTGACATGCAATTATTTTTACCTAGTTACAGCTACCTCGTCACCTAGCCCACTCAATAATAGAAATTAAATATGTACTGTCACATCTGAGGCTAGACAAGTCTACAATAATTAGTTMATTATCAGGTATGAAAAGACACTCACAATATCCTCTCTCCCAATGAGCAATGAAGTGCAGTAATCTATACAGTCTATAGTTAGACAGTGAGTAGCCTATGGGCAATTCCATGGTAACGGAATAATGCTGTATGCCAAACAAAAACCATTGATTGTAAAGTATATCAAACCATACAACTCTATGGACAATGACTACTTTGAACAATTTCCACAGTAAAACAAACACAAAAAAATTTACTGGAAAAAAGTTTGGTAACAGAATGATGTTAAAATCTCCCTCAGTTTTATTCTGTTACCAAATGTTGTAGCTGCATAGTCCTTCCTGTAAATGTGTTTTAGTGCAATGTTCTGGGAACATTGGTTTATATTTAGTATACATTTTATAGTGAAAAATAGGAGTCTCAGCATAATTCCATTACCATGCAATATGGAAAATACAAACATTCCCAGGCAATTAGTTGAATACAGATAATGGGGTTATTAAACACATGGGAAATCTTTTACCAATAAAAATATCTGTATCTAAGCTTCAAATATCATGCTCACGGTCATTTCTGCACTCACTGTGAACTCACCTGTCCTCCCATGGTGCTTTTATTCCCCCAGCTTCCTCTTGCACCATTTTGCTTCCTTTTGACTGCCGTGACCCAACTGCTACCTGCACACCTGCGCAATCCCGCCTCCTCCCTCAAGTTCCTACACACTGGGAGAATCTCAATTGCAGAATGCTTGTGTCCTTCCTGCTCTCGCCTCACCTCTTCTCAAAACCCATTGGAGGGGATGGTCAGTGGGGCGGGACCTCTGGCTTTCTCATCCAATGGGTTGGAGAAGACGGCGAGGAGATATGGAAGGTCCAAACCTGTCATAATTAGAATTAAATTAATAAATAAATAAATGCATACATAAATAGATAAATTAAACAATAAATCAACACATAATTAAATGAGAAAGGAAATTCAAAAATACTGATAAAAATGGATACATTTTCTCTACATATCTGTATGTATTTAATTATCATCTATGTGTTTATTCATTTTATTTATATATATATTTATTCATTCATTTATTTCTGTATTTCCTCCTCAAATATGATAATGATGGGGTGTCAATCAAACTCATGTGGGTGGTATCTAACACACCAATGGTAGATCAATGTCATGGTGCAGTTGCTCATTGCTTTTGCACCTATGTGAAGCTAGACACAATAATGATTAGCCATAATAGTAGAATTTGTGGTTCACCTTCAAAATCAAAGTCCCATATTGAAACTGGTGCAAACAGATACGAATAGTGGAATCATTCCATATTTGGACAAGATAATGCTTAACACGTTTGGAATGTTGTTATATAAATTCAACAAAAGACAATTCGTTCATTTTACCCAAAAATCTAAATCAGTTGAAATCGCACTGTGGCTGTATTAGACTTCAGAATTGCATTGGGGGCATATTGTATGCATTGTACAGCCTTGCCTATGGCTCTTTGGTCCATGAAATGTTTACAACTCTGAAGAGTTTACACAAACATTAGCGTCATATCTCCTATTGCAGGACTTTAACTGTGGGAAATCCCCTCACTATTCAGCCTATTGTGCGTATTTAACATTCATATTGCAATCTTGGGTCCATGAAATGGGGTATCAATCCAGAACACAACTGGGAAGTGTTTACACAAATATTTGCGTTGTGGCTCTTATTGCAGGACTTTGTCACCACTGGGGAAAGAGCCATATTAGCTCACCAGTCAACTTACTGTGTAGTGAACATTCATATTGCAATGTACAGCCTTACCTATGGATCTTGGGTCCATGAAATGGAGTATCAGCCTACTCAGTGACACCCAGAGATCACAACTATGAAGAGTTTATAAACATTCGTGTTGTAGCTCATATTGCAGGACTGCGGGCGGCAGGTAACCTAGCGGTTAAGAGTGTTGGGCCAGTACCCAAAATGTTGCTGGTTCTACTCCCCGAGCYGACTAAGGGAAAAATATGTTGGTGCTGTTGAGCAAGGTACTTAACTGTAATTGCTCTGGATTAGAGTGTCTGCTAAATGACTAAAATGGAAATGACCTCACCAGCCCGTCTATTGTGCGTATTTGACATTCATATTGTAATATACAGCCTTACATATGGATCTTGGGTCCATCAAATGGGGTATCAGCCTACTCAGTGGCACCCACAGAACACAACTGTGAAGAGTTTACACAAATATTAAGGTCATAACTCTGATTGCAGGACTTTGACACTACTTTGAAATGAGCCACATTAGCTCACCAGTCAATAGGTTGAATAGTGAGGTGATTTCCCACAGTCAAAGTCCTGCAATAAGAGCTACGATGCTAATATTTGGGTAAACTCTTCACAGTTGTGTTCTGTGGTGTCACTGAGTAGGCTGATACCCCATTTTATGGACCCATGATACTTAGGTAAGGTTGTACTTTGCAATATAATTGTTCAATATGCACTGATGACACAACGGTGGTAGGCTTGATCACTGACAACAATGAGACAGCCTATTGGGAGTCAGTATCGTGCCAGGGCAGCAACCTCTCCCTCAATGTGGGCAAGACAAAGGAGAGTATCGTGGACTACAGGGAACAGAGGGCAGAACACGCCCCCATTCAAATCGACAGTGTCCACAGCACTAAGGGCCTATCATGGTTCAAACACACAAACACTGTCGTGAGGAGGGCATGACAATGGCTATTACCCCTCAGAAGGCTGAAAAGATTTGGCATGGGCCCTGTCGTGGAAATTGCAAGATTATGTTATAATGCTTGTATTGCATTATAATGGTTGTTTTATTCGACAGAATAGAGTGTTCTGTTAACTATTGTGTGTGTTTTACTGAGGAGGGCCTCTATGAGATAGCACTGACGGAGGAGATTTACGATGTCTTTGGATGATAAAACCTAAAGAGCATTCCAGATAACATGAGGTAATGTTTTTGTGCTATACTGTACCAGGGTGAGATGGTTCCAGTTTGGAGTAGGAGGACCAGACACTTGTCTATACTGCTAGACATACCAATGTAACAACACAACACACTGCAAACAGTTTGAGTAGCTGTAATTTGACATTCTTTCGCAGATGCGATATCATAGCCTATGAAGTCCATCTGAGGCGTGATTATTGCTAGTTGAAAACTTAACCAAATACCCCGCTTGGGATGAGTTGAAATATGGTCAGCCCTGGCAATGTTTGATAGTCTCATGTGAGACTACTATAAATGTGGAAGAGAAGATAGTGCCAAGACCAAAAATGGGCTGAACCCAACTCATTTCTCTATAACATTTTTGAGATTTCAGCTGACAGGTGAACATTATCTTGCAACTAGGTAAAACAGAAAAAAGGTGTCAGTAGTATATCTGTGTCAGAAGTAGTGTTGGGGAGATAACCAGCAACAGCTGTTTGGGCCCACAATTTCAGTTTGCCCCCACATGCCTCTAATTGTTCAAGTAGTAAGTTACCCAAAACCACTTTACCCACTTCTTCTTGCCTCCTCTAGAGGCAGTGATGGCAAGATTTAATTGAAAAGGTTTTGGGTTTGCGACCCATTGCAGCTGAGCCAGTGGTGCTGATTACCCAAAGTGCTTTGCTCTCGATATTGGTTTTGTACAGGAAAAAAGGTAACATTTATTGAACAAGTACCCCACCTTGCCATTAATGACATGTAATCAAGAATCCACCAAAGTGTTAGGTAGGGGGCGGACTGCTAGACATACCAATGTAACAAAAATAATACAGTTTGCGGAGAAGCTGTTCGAGATACTGCAAACCTTTTGAGTAGCTGTATTCTTATATTCTTGGCAGAAGACGATATCATAGCCTATGAGGTCCATCGAGGAGTGATTATTGTTGGTTGAACACTTAACCCAAAATCTACATTGGAATGACTTGAAATATAGTCAGAAGTAGTCTTGGGAGAAATAGTCTCAGAAACGGGGGTTTTGGTCCACACTGTCTCTAATTCTTGCAAGAAGTAAGGTACCCTTAGACACGTTATACACCTCCATTAGAGGCACCGTGGCAAGGTTGAGTTGAATAGGTTTTGGGTTTGCGACCCATTGCAGCTGAGCCAGTGGTGCAGATTACCCAAAATGCTTTGCTCTTGATATTTTTTTTTAACTACTGGAAAAAAGGTAACATCTTTGTATAAGTACCCCACCTTGCCATGAATTACATGTAATCAAGAATCCACCAAAGTGTTAGGTAGGGGCGAACTGAGTAGACATACCAATGTAACAACACAATAATACCGTTAGTGGAGAAGCTGTGCAAGACACTGCAAACAGTTTGAGTAGCTATCCTTTGACATTCTTTCGCAGATGYGATATCGTAGCCTATGAAGTCCATCTSAGGCGTGATTATTGCTAGTTGAAAACTTAACCCAATACCCCGCTTGGGATTATTTGAAATATAGTCAACCCTGGCAATTTTTGATAGTCTCTTGTGAGACTACTATAAATGTGGAAGAGAAGATAGTGCCAAGACCAAAAATGGGTTGAATCAACTCATTTCCTCTATAACATTTTTGATGATTCAGCTGAGAGGTGAACATTATCTTGCAACTAGGTAAAAACAGAAAAAAAGGTGTCAGTAGGATATGCTGTGTTAGAAGTAGTGTTGGGGAGAATTAACTCAGCAACAGCCTGTTTGGGCCCACAATTTCAGCTTTGCCCCCACACTGCCTCTAATTGTTACAAGTAGTAAGTTACCCAAAACCACTTTACCCACTTCTTCTTGCCTCCTCTAGAGGCAGTGATGGCAAGATTTAATTGAAAAGGTTTTGGGTTTGCGACACATTGCAGCTGAGCCAGTGGTGCTGATTACCCAAAGTGCTTTGCTCTCGATATTGGTTTTGTACAGGAAAAAAAGGTAACATTTATTGAACAAGTACCCCACCTTGCCATTAATGACATGTAATCAAGAATCCACCAAAGTGTTAGGTAGGGGGCGGACTGCTAGACATACCAATGTAACAAAAAATAATATAGTTTGCGGAGAAGCTGTTCGAGATACTGAAAACCTTTTGAGTAGCTGTATTCTTATATTCTTGCACAGAGACGATATCATAGCCTATGAGGTCCATCCGAGGAGTGATTATTGTTGGTTGACAACTTAACCCAAAACTCTACATTGGAATAACTTGAAATATAGTCAGAAGTAGTCTTGGGGAGAATAGTCTCAGAAACGGGGGTTTTGGTCCACACTGTCTCTAATTCTTGCAAGAAGTAAGGTACCCTTAGACACGTTATACACCTCCATTAGAGGCACCGGTGGCAAGGTTGAGTTGAATAGGTTTTGGGTGGGTTTGCGACCCATTGCAGCTGAGCCAGTGGTGCAGATTACCCAAAATGCTTTGCTCTTGATATTGTTTTTTTACTACTGGAAAAAAGGTAACATCTATTGTATAAGTACCCCACCTTGCCATGAATTACATGTAATCAAGAATCACCAAAGTGTTAGGTAGGGGGCGAACTGCTAGACATACCAATGTAACAACACAATAATACCGTTAGTGGAGAAGCTGTGCAAGACACTGCAAACAGTTTGAGTAGCTTCCTTTGACATTCTTTCCAGATGCGATATCGTAGCCTATGAAGTCCATCTGAGGGTGATTATTGCTAGTTGAAAACTTAACCCATACCCCTGGGATGATTTGAAATATAGTCAACCCTGGCAATTTTTGATAGTCTCTTGTGAGACTACTATAAATGTGGAAGAGAAGATAGTGCCAAGACCAAAAATGGGCTGAACCCAACTCATTTCCTCTATAACATTTTTGATGATTCAGCTGACAGGTGAACATTATCTTGCAACTAGGTAAAAACAGAAAAAAGGTGTCAGTAGTATATGCTGTGTCAGAAGTAGTGTTGGGGAGAATTAACTCAGCAACAGTGTGTTTGGGCACACAATTTCAGCTTTGCCCCCACACTGCCTCTAATTGTTGCAAGTAGTAAGTTACCCAAAACCACTTTACCCACTTCTTCTTGCCTCCTCTCCGGATATTTTGGAGGATATTTTGGAGGCATTTCTGAACATGGCGCCAATGTAAACTAAGATTTTTGGATATAAATATGCACATTATCGAACAAAACATACATGTATTGTGTAACATTATGTCCTATGAGTGTCATCTGATGAAGATCATCAAAGGTTAGTGATTAATTTTATCTCTATTTCTGCTTTTTGGGATTACTATCTTTGGCTGGGAAAATGGCTATGTTTTTTGGACTTGGCGGTGATCTAACATAATCATATGTTGTGTTTTCGCTGTAAAACATTTTTTAAATCGGACACGATGGGTAGATTAACAAAATGTTTATCTTTCATTTGCTGTATTGGACTTGTTAATGTGTGAAAGTTACATATTTCCCCAAAATATTTTTGAATTTCCCGCGCTGCCTTTTCAGCGGAATGTTGTCAGGGGTTCCGCTAGCGGAACGCATGTCCTAGAAAGGTTATATCAGTTGAAAGCTTATATTCTTGTTAAACTAACTGCACTGTCTGATTTACAGTAGGCTTTACAGTGAAAGCATGCGATGTGATTGTTTGAGGACGGTGCCCCACATCAAAATATGTTTCCACCGGCACAGGTTTCATAAATTCACTAATAGCGATTAAATATTCACTTATTTATTGAAAATCTTCCTCTGATTTGTCATCCAAAGGGTCCAAGCTATAACATGTAGTGTCGTTTTGTTAGATAAAATCCTTCTTTATATCCCAAAAAGTCTGTTTAGTTGGCGCCATCGATTTGAGTAATCCACTCGTTCAACATGCCAAGATAGGAATCCGAAAATCTACCCCTAAACTTTGGTTCAACAAGTCGAAATATGTTTCTATTTAATCTTCAGATGCCCTAAAATGTAATCAAACTATAATATTTCATACGGAAAGAAGTATGTTCAATAGGAAACCAATATTAGCAGGTGCACGTTGTCTTCATGACGGATTTCCAAGACTGTGTCCCTGTAGTAAAACTCATTATTCTTACTCGTTTTGGAAGAAACAAGCCTGAAACCTTGAACACTGAGTGCTGACACCCAGTGGAAGCCATAGGAATTGCATACTGGGTGCTAGATTTGATTATTTCCCTATACGCTCCACTGTAAGAGCATGGGCTCTCAAAAAAAAAAAAGATCCGGTTGGTTTTTCTTTGGATTTTCTCCTACCTTATCTATTGTGTTATAGTCTCCTACATTATTTTAACATTTCTACCATCGTCAAAGTATCTTCTTTCCAATGGTACCAATTATATGCATATCCTGGCTTCAGGGCCTGAGCAACAGGCAGTTTACTTTGGGCACGCCAGTAAGGCGGAAATTGAGAAAAAGGACCCTAGCCTGAAGAAGTTTTTTAACACCTTTAAATGTCTTACTCACGTTGGCGAGGGAGAGCCTGCAGTCCTTGGTAGCGGGCCGCGTCGGTGGAACTGTATTATCCTCAAAGCGGGCAAAGAAGGTGTTTACTTTGTCTGGAAGCAAGACATCGGTGTCCGTGACGTGGCTGATTGTTTTGTAGTCCATGATTGCCTGTTTACCCTGCCACATACGTCTCATGTCTGAGCTGTTGAATTGCAACTCCACTTTGTCCCTATACCAACATTTTGCTTGTTTGATTGCCTTGTGGAAGAAATAACTACACTGTTTGTATTCGGCCATATTCCCAGTCATCTTTCCATGGTTAAATGCGGTGGTTCGCGCTTTCAGTTTTGCGCGAATTCCACCATCTATCCACAGTTTCTGGGTAGCAAGGCTGCTGACCCAGACGGCATCCCTGACCACGTCCTCATAGCATGCGCAGACCAGCTGGTTGGTGGGTTTATGAACATATTCAATCTCTCCCTATCCCAGTCTGCTGTCGCCACATGCTTCAAGATGGCCACTGTTGTTCATGTACCCAAGAAGGCCAAGGTAACTGAACCAATTGACTATCGTCCCATAGCACTCACTGCTATCATCATGAAGTGCTTTGAGAGACTAGTCAAGAATCATATCACCTCCACCTTACCTGCCACCCTAGACCAACTCCATTTGCATACTGCCCCAATAGGTCCACAGACGATGCAATCGCCATCACACTGCACACTGCCCTATCCTATCTGGACAAGAGGAATACCTATGTAAGAATGCTGTTCATTGACTACAGCTCAGCATTCAACACCATAGTACCCTCCAAGCTCATCATTAAGCTTGAGGCCTTTGGTCTCAACCCCGCCCTGTGCAATTGGGTCCAGGACTTCCTGATGGGCCTCCCCCAGGTGGTGAAGGTAGGAAACAATATCTCCACTTCGCTGATCCTCAACACTGGGGCCCCACAAGGGCTGAGATCCCTCCTGTACTCAATGTTCACCCATGAGTGTGTGGCCATGCACGCCTCCAACTCAATCATCAAGTTTGCAGATGACACAACAGTAGTAGGCTTGATCACCACCAACGATGAGACAGCCTATAGGGAGGAGGTGAGGGCACTCAGAGTGTGGTGTCAGAAAAACAACCTCTCACTCAACGTCAACAAAACAAAGGAGATGATCGTGGACTTCAGGAAACAGTAGAGGGAGCATCCCCCTATCCACATTGACGGGACAGTAGTGGAGAAGATGGAAAGCTTATAGTTCCTCGGCGTACACATCACAGACAAACTGAAATGGTCCACCCACACAGACAGACAGTGTGGTGAAGAAGGCATAGCGTCTCTTCAACCTCAGGAGGCTGAAGAAATTTGGCTTGTCACCTAAAGAACCTCACCAACTTTTACAGATGCACAATTGAGAGCATCCTGTTGGGCTGTATCACCGCCTGATACGGCAACTGCACCGCCCACAACCGCAGAGCTCTCCAGAGGGTGGTGCGGTCTGCACAACGCATCACCGGGGGCAAACTACTTGCCCTCCAGGACACCTACACCACTCATTGTCACAGGAAGGCCAAAAAGATCATCAAGGACAACAACAACCCAAGCCACAACCTGTTCACCCCGCTACCATCCAGAACGCAAGGTTAGTACAGGTGCATTAAAGCTGGGGCTGAGAGACTGAAAAAATAGCTTCTATCTCAAGGCCATCAGACTGTTAAACAGCAGTCACCAATACAGAGAGGATGCTGCCTACATACAGACTTGAAATCATTGGCCACTTTAATAAATAAATCACCAGTCACTTTAATAATGCCACTTTAATAATGTTTACATATCGTGCATTACTCATCCCATATGTATATATGGTATTTTTATGCCATCTGTTGCATCTTGCCTATGCCGATCGGTCATCGCTCATCCATATATTTATATCTCTATATTCATAGTCCATCCCTTTACTTAGATTGTATGTATTAGGTAGTTGTTATGGAATTGTTAGATTACTTGTTAGATATCACTGCACTGTCAGAACTAGAAGCACAAGCAGTTCGCTACACTCGCAATAACATCTGCTAACCATGTGTATATGACCAATAAAACTTGATTTAATTAGATTTTGTCTCATCCCCCGGTCCTGTGGAGATTTTTTTTTGTTTTTTGCCAATTTTTATTGCACACTTGTTGTTTGTGGAAATGGATTTTATAATGTTGTATGTTTTCCACCAACAGCAGTTTTATTGGGGTCAAATTTGTCTCCACCTTTGTTTTATTGGGGTGGTTCAAAATATTGGGGAATATGCCAGAGCTGAGGATGATGTTAAAGAGTTTAAGTATAGCCAATTGGAATTTGTGGTCTGTATATTTTATCATTTTATTTAGGATACCATCAACCCCAAAGGCCTTTTTGGGTTGGAGGGTTTGTATTGTGTCATTTTTGTTCTTTCCATGTAATTGGAGAATCCAGTGTATTTGATCATGTATATGTTTTTGCTGTTTGTTCTTTGTTATAAAACCAAAAAGATGGAGAAGTGGTTTATCCATACATCTCCATTTTGGATAGATAACTCTTCGTGTTGTTGTTTGTTTAGAGTTTCCCAATTTTCCCAGAAGTGGTTAGATTCTATGGATCTCTCTCTCTCTCTCTCTTTCTCTCTCTCTCATATCATTTGGTCTAATTGTGTTGCTGTCCTTGGGCTCTGTGGGGTCTGTTTGTGAACAGAGCTCATTTCTGTAGGTGATGGCTTTGTTATGGAAGATTTGGGAATCGCTTCCTATAAGGTGGTTGTAGAATTTAACGGCTCTTTTCTGGATTTTGATAATTAGCAGGCATCGGCCTAATTCTGCTCTGCGTGCATTATTTGGTGTTTTATGTCTCTCTCTCTGTCAGTCAGTAGACCATTGTTTCCCTTTCTCCCTAACAGAGGCAGCTCTCAGGCCCGGCCCTTCCCTCCATCAATCTCTGTCATAAATCTTTCAGAGGAAGAGAAAGGGAGCTGCTGAATACAGATTTGTCAGCAATTCATCTAACTTCCATTACCAGGCTCTGGATATTGTGTTCTCCTAACCAGGAAACAATGAGCCACTCAAACACCTAGCCCGGAGGTTGTGTGTGTATGTGTGTGGGATGGGGGGAGGAACACAACATCCTGATCTGACACATACCTCCATTCTTCTCTTGTTCATTCTCCAAACCTTGCTTTTATGATCAGGTCAGTCATCTATCTGGCTCTTTCAGGAAACCCCATCAATGCTGGTCTTTCTCTTAGAACCCCATAGAGGGTCAACAGGAAGAGGAAGCAGGGATCAGCTCAGTTGCATTTTAATTCAGCCAATTCCTAAATCCCTTATTGCTAATAGATGGCACTACTCAAAATTCCATTGGTATGTAAATTCATTTTCTGAATTTAAATGGAACTGAGGACGACAAACAGGGAGGTGAATCGAGCCGCGACTATAATGTTTTGAGCCATGACTAGACTGTATTAGCAGTGGAGAGGCAGGCTGCTGGACTGTCATGTTCTCTGCTGGAGGATTGTGGGATACCGTCATACACTCTGGCCAGCTAATTGATGATCTGTACTTGAGGAAGGAAAGGGCACAAGTGTGTGTGTGCACACATGTGCCCTGATGAGTAAGTGTAAGAGTGCTGACTGCGTTTCTGAGAGACAWTGCCCAGCTCAACCAACACTTTTCCTGTTCTGTGTCCGAAGCTTTCCTGTCTCTGTTTTGGTTGCTTTCTCTCTCTGTCAGTGAAATTCAGCATCCGAGTTAGTTGAAAGGATTGAGATCTTACACACACACACTTTACTTTGGTTCTTTATCTTTCTGTCCCTCATATTGACACAAACAGATGCATGCACACACATACACAATCTTGCTGACTCTAATCGCCCCGTATAGAGAGCCTGTGGTTCTTCAACCCATAGTGGGACATATCCTTGAATTGCTGCTTCAGATTATCCCCCATCCCCCTCTACCCATCCTCTCCTAGGGTCCCCCTATTAGCTCTCCTACTGCACCACGGGGGCTAAATTTAACCCCTCTACCTCCAGTGGATCTAGGATAGTGTCCCAGGCAGTGCTCAGCTGCCACGGACAGAATTAGAGTAACAAACAGCTGAGCCTCTCGGAGGTATGGTCATGTGACATATCCCACCCACAGGGGGATAGGGACCAGGGTAGGGTTACTGCCCTGAATACATGCCCTGAATCACAAGCAGTACACGTGTGCATGTCATGTGTGTTTGTGTCCATATGTGCTATTTGAGTGTGTTTGTGAGCATGAGAGGCAGCCACAGGCACCATGTTCTCTATCTCGTGGACCTGGTTTGAAAACTTGCTGACGAAAGCATTTTTTCATCAATCATTACTCGTAATGGCCTTTGTTCTAGTGACCTGGTTTATGATACACACAATTGTGTGTGGATATCTCAATGAATGTCATGAGAGATACACTGACACACTGTTGTCTCATGTCATGAGACAATATCTGAAGGGCTTTTATGTTACGAAAAGCATTATTGGTAAGGAGTTTACATTGTATCTTATGAGCAAAAAAACTGCTTTCACCAGCATATTTGTGATTGTTTAGATCCATTGTTTCTGGTCTGCACAACAACAACAACAGGGAGGCTGTTTTTCAATGTCTGTCAGCAAAGCAGGTAAAGGAGAAAGCGCTGAGCTGTGCACTAGCAATTACTCCTCTGGGTGGCCTGATGCTTAGTCTTCAAATCAAATCAAATTTTATTAGTCACATGTGCCGAATACAACAGGTGTAGACTTTACAGTGAATTGCTTACTTACAAGCACCTAACCAACAGTGCAGTTTAAAAAAGATACGGAAAGAATAAAAGACAAAGTAACAAGTAATTAAAGAGCAGCAGTAAAAAATAACAACATATACGGGGGGTGCCAGTACAGAGTCAATGTGCGGGGGCACCGGTTAGTTGAGGTAGTATGTACATAGAGGTAGAGTTATTAAAGTGACTATGCATAGATGACAACAGAGAGTGGCAGTGGTATGTAGGGGGGGTGCAATGCAAATAGTCTGGGCAGCATTTGACTAGATGTTTAGGAGTCTTATGGCTTGGGGGTAGAAGCTGTTTAGAAGCCTTTTGGACCTAGACTTGGCACTCCGGTACCGCTTGCCGTTCGGTAGCAGAGAGAAAAGTCTATGACTAGGGTGGCTGGAGTCGTTGACAATCTTTAGGACCTTCCTCTGACACCGCCTGGTATAGAGGTCCTGGATGGCAGGAAGCTTGGCCCCAGTGATGTACTGGGCCGTTTGCACTACGCTCTGTAGTGCCTTGCGGTCGGAGGCCGAGCAGTTACCATAGCAGGCAGTGATGCAGCCAGTCAGGATGCTCTCGATGGTGTAGCTGTAGAATCTTTTGACGATCTGAGGACCCATGCCAAATATTTTCAGTCTCCTGAGGGGGAATAGGTTTAATCGTGTACGCTTCACGATTGTCTTGGTATGCTTGGATCATTCTAGTTTGTTGGTGATGTGGACACCAAGGAACTTGAAGCTCTCAACCTGCTCAACTGCAGCCCTGTYGATGAGAATGGGGGCGTGCTCGGTCCTCTTTTTCCTGTAGTCCACAATCATCTCCTTTCTTGATCACGTTGAGGGAGAGGTTGTTGTCCTGGCACCACACAGCCAGGTCTCTGATCTCTTCCCTATAGGCTGTCTCGTTGTTGTCAGTGATCAGGCCTACCACTGTTGTGTCATTTGCAAATGTAACAATGGTGTTGGAGTCGTGCCTGGCCGTGCAGTCAGGAGTGAACAGGGAGTACAGGAGGGGACTGAGCACGCACCCCTGAGGGGGCCCCGTGTTGAGGATCAGCGTGACGGATGTGTTGTACCTACCCTTACCACCTGAGGGCGGCCCATCAGGAAGTCCAGGATCCAGTTGCAAAGGGAGGTGTTTAGTCTCAGGGTCCTTAGCTTATTGATGAGCTTGAGGGCACTATGGTGTTGAACGCTGAGCTGTAGTTAATGAATAGCATTCTCTTACAGATGTATTCCTTTTGTCCAGGTGGGAAAGGGCAGTGTGGGGTGCAATATAGTTTGCATCATCTGTGGGTCTGTAGGGGCATATGCAAATTGGAGTGGGTCTAGGGTTTCTGGGATGATGGTGTTGATGTGAGCCATTACCAGCCTTTCAAAACACTTTATGGCTACAGACATGAGTGCTACAGGTCGGTAGTCATTTAGGCAGGTTCTTAGTGTTCTTGGTTACGGGCACTATGGTGGTCTGCTTAAAACATGTTGGTATTACAGACTCGGACAGGGAGAGGTTGAAAATATAAGTGAAGACACTTGCTAGTTGGTCAGCGCATGCTCACAGTACATGTCCTGGTAATCCGTCTAGCCCTGCGGCCTTGTGAATGTTGACCTGTCTAAAGGTCTTACTCACATCGGCTGCGGAGAGTGTGATCACACAGTCTTCCGGTACAGCTGGTTCTCTCATACATGTTTCAGTGTTATTTCCCTCGAAGCGAGCATATAAGTAGTTTAGCTCATCTGGTAGGCTTGTGTCACTGGGCAGCTCCCGGCTGTGCTTCCCTTTGTAGTCTGTAATGGTTTGCAAGCCCTGCTACATCCAACGAGCTTCAGAGYCCGTGTAGTACGWYTCGATCTTTATCCTGTATTGACGCATTGCCTGTTTGTCGGAGGGCATAGCGGGATTTATTATAAAGAGCTTCCGGGTTCGAGTTCCGCTCCTTGAAAGAGGCAGCTCTATCCTTTGGCTCTGTGCGGATGTTACATGTAATCCATGGCTTCTGGTTGGGGTATGTACATACGGTCGCTGTGGGGAAGACGTCATCAATGCACTCATTGATAAAGCCAATGACAGATGTGGTGTACTCCTTAATGCCATTGGAGGAATCCCAGAACATATTCAAGTCAACAGTCCTGTAGCTTAGCATCTGCTTCATCTGACCATTTTTTTATTGATCTAGTCATTGGTGCTTCCTGCTGTTATTTTTTCTTGTAAGCAGGAATCAGGAGGATGGAATTATGGTCAGATTTGCCAAATGGAGGGCGAGGGAGAGCTTTGTATGTGTCTCTGTGTGTGGACTATAGGTGGTCCAGAGGTCTTTTCCCTCTGGTTGCACATTTAACATGCTGATAGAAATTTGGTGAAACTGATTTAAGTTTCACTGTGTTAAAGTCTCCGACTACTAGGACGACTACTCCGACGACTACTCTGGGTGAGCGTTTTCTTGTTTGCTTATGGTGGAATACAGCTCATTCAATCCTATCTTAGTGCCAACCTCTGACTGAGGTGGTATTCAAACAGCTGTGAAGAATGCAGATGAGAACTCTCTCGGTAGGTAGTGTGGTCTTTAGCTTATCATGATATACTCAACCTCAGGCGAGCAATAGCTTGAGACTTCCATTGATACCAGCTGTTATTTACAAAAATACATAGTCCACTGCCCCTTGTCTTACCAGACGCCACTGTTCTATCCTGCCGGTACATCATATAACCAGCCAGCTGTATGTTGATATTGTCGTCGTTCAGCCACGACTTCGTGAAGCATAAGATGTTACAGTTTTGGTAGTTTAATCTTCCCAGTAACTCGTCGATTTTATTGTCCAAAGATTGCACATTTGCTAGCAGAATTGAGGGAAGTGGGGATTTATTTGATCACCTGCGAATTCTCCGAAGGCAGCCCGCTCTCCGGGCTCTCTTTCTCCGCCTCCTCTTCACGTAGATCACGGGGGATCTGGGCCTGTTCCCGAGGGAGCCATATATCCTCCACCTCGGGTTCGTCAGAGTCGTTAAAGAAAAAAAGGATTCTGCTAGTCCGTGGTGAGTAATCGCAGTCCTGATGTCTAGAAGTTATTTCCGTAATAAGAGACGGTAGCAGCAACATTATGTACAAAAGAGTAAAAAAATAAGTAACAAACAAAAAAACACAATCGGTTGGGGGCACGTAAAACGTCTGCCTTCTGCTCCGGTGCCATCTTGCTAGTCTTACTACTGCTACTACTGTTAGTACTACAGCAGGGGTGTCAAACTCATTCAATGGAGGACCTAGTGTTTGCTGGTTTTTGATTTCTGCATTCAATTAAAACCTACACAACCAGGTGAGGGGAGTTATTTACTAATCAGTGACCTTAATTCCTCAAAACAGTACTACATACTGCCTGTTCACCCCGCCCCACTGCCTGTTCACCCCGCTATCATCCAGAAGGCGAGGTCAGTACAGGTGCATCAAAGCAGGGACCGAGAGACTGAAAAACAGCTTCTATCTCAAGGCCATCAGACTGTTAAACAGCCACCACTAACATTTAACGGCCGCTGCCAACATACTGACTCAACTCCAGCCACTTTAAAAATGGGAATTGATGGAAATTATGTAAAAATGTACCCACTAGCCACTTTAAACAATGCCACTTAATACAATGTTTACATACCCTACATTACCCATCTCATATGTATATACTGTACTCTATATCATCTACTGCATCTTGCCATCTTTATGTAATACATGTACCACTAGCCACTTTAAACTATGCCACTTTATGTTTACATACCCTACAGTACTCATCTCAATATGTATATACGTACTCTATACCATCTACTGCATCTGCCATGCGTTCTGTACCACCACTCATTCATATATATCTTTATGTACATATTCTTTATCCCTTTACACTTGTGTGTGTGTTGTAAGGTAGTAGTTGTGGAATTGTTAGGTTAGATTCCTGTTGGTTATTTCGCATTGTCGGAACTAGAAGCACACAGCATTTCGCTACACTCGCATTAACATCTGCTAACATGTGTATGTGACTAATAAATTTGTTTGATTTGATTTGATTTGACATAGAACCATGACTACATGAAACTCTATTCCACATCAAGTAACTGACGCAAGCAGTAAAATTTGATTAAAAAACACACGCACACCGCACACACACACACACACACACACACACACACACACACACACACACACACACACACCACACACACACACACACACACACACACACACACACACACACACACACACACACACACACACACACACACACCACACAATAATATACATGGATTTAGTTACTGTAGATATGTGGTAGTGGTGGAGTAGGGGCCTGAGGGCACACAGTGTGTTGTGAAATCTGTGAATGTATTGTAATGATTAAAAAAAWTTATAAACTGCCTTATTTTTGCTGGACCCCAGAAAGATTAGCTGCTGCTTTGGTGGGTTAATCAATTGATTAACCCACCACCAGGTGGGTTAATCAATGGATGTCATATTTTGAGGCATCTTTTCCAGACATTGAAAAATACGTATTTTCCTGACATTGAAATCAGATTCATTTTAGTTTCTGAATGAAAGTTGAAAATACTTATTTTTCTGATGCTGAAATCAGGCTCATTTTTGATTCTGAATGAAAGTTGAAAATAAATAATTAATAGATGTCTATGTTTGGGACAAATCAAGGCTGGTTCAGACTGGATAAAATCTGAACCAAAACTAGACGTCTATGATTGGTTCAGATTTGGTCTGGACGGGACCACAAACCAATGTCCGTGTATGTGGAAATCAAGGACGGTCCGGAAATGCACCAAAAAAAGATATCCAAAAGGCGTCGGAATCAGTCCATACTTACTGAGGTGTAGCCTACTGTCACGTTCTGACCATAATTCTTGTGTGTTTTGCTTGTTTTAGTGTTGGTCAGGACGTGAGCTGGGTGGGCATTCTATGTTGTGTGTCTAGTTTGTCTGTTTCTATGTTTGGCCTAATATGGTTCTCAATCAGAGGCAGGTGTTTTGTGTTGTCTCTGATTGGGAATCATATATAGGTGGCTTGTTTTGTGTTGGGGTTTGTGGGTGGTTGTTTCCTGTCTTTGTGTTTTCGCTGCACCRGATAGGGCTGTGTCGGTTTGTTATTTTGTATCGTGTTTTATTAAACATGTTGAGCACTGGCTACGCTGCGTGTTGGTCCGATCCCTGTTACACCCTCTCTTCTCGTGAAGAGAGGGAAGGCTGTTGTTACACCTATGGTGATGTCTGAAATTGAATTTTATGAATGCCCATCTATGTTTTAAGCCTACCGTTTATAAAACATAAACAAACGACGTCCGGACAGGACCAAAAAAAAGACGTTGCTCGTGCTTACTGGGGTGTAGCCTACCATGTCAGCCCACAATGGAATTTTATGAATGCCCATCCATGTGGTAGGCCCACCATTTGTAAAACAGGCCATTGCATTGACTGTATTAGTCCTGATTCCTGTGACTTATCAATTTGGCTATTTAAGCTCTGAATATCAGCTACCCAACTTTATCAGGAGTTATTATGAGACTATTTGCAATGTGTTTACACAGCAGGAAATGCAGAAGTATTTTATTTTTCGCTATGATCAGCTTGTCAAAAATGTATGGATACAAATGTGAAACCACTGATCATGACAATGGGGTGAAACTCCTGGACAACAGTTGTGATTGTCCATTCCATATTGTCCATTTTACTTTGACCTGTCCTGTTTTTAGGATATGTTGCTTGTTAACATGACAGATCATTTTTTATTTGATTGAGCGCCATTCAGGTCAGGCTATTTGATCGGAGAAAMCTGCATGATGTAAAAAGTGTCCGTCTCATTCAATTGTCATACATTTTATCTCCAGCCTGTAGGCTACAGAAAAAAGGCTGTATACTATTTCTACCATATCCTGTACCTGGTACATAATTTTTTGTTCTATTTTTTTTAAGGAATGTTGGTGGTGCGCTGCAGAGATGTGTCTCTCCAACAGCAAACTGGAGAGGCGCGCTGGGAATGGACAAGCAAAATATTTTGCGCCCCTGCCTTTGACAAAGTGGGCACTGCTTATCAAAGGGCGGCATAAGCGCTCACCTTAAAAGCCCATACTCCGGGTGGATGACGTGGCAGGAGGCAGTGTGGTAGGCACAGCTTGTCCCATGAATTAATCACAAAAATTGAGGATTCGCTGATAACTTCGTAACAAACATTCTGGATAATATAGATAATCTGGAACTATTCATCATTTTGATATGCTCAAAAAGAAACGGATTACATTGAAGCGAACAAGAGAAGACCTTTCCTCGAGTTCTGCGAGTGAAACAGGAGGAAAGCCGCCGTCTAAAATTTCAAACTTAACATTGGAGGGGAATGTTTTTTATAACTATGTCTCCAGAAAATAAAGCATTGCTTGCAAGCATGAGCAGCAGTTAAAAAAACTGGATCTATTGCCTACTGGGGGTGGTTGAGGCCTTAAAACAGGAATGGATTACAGTAATAAAATAGAAGAAATACGAGCGGAAATAAGATATTGAAAACTACCGTGGACTCCCTAAAAGACACCACAGAGAGCTACGCTATGATAATAAAACAATGAAAGCCGAATTACTTGGTCTAAAGTGCAGAAGTATAAGAAATAATATTGTTATAATGGAATAAAGGAGGATGAAATAAACTATCAGTCAACGGAGGAAAAAGTCAAGGTGTTCATGAAACGTAATCTCAAGATGACGGACGAACAGGTCCCAGCTAGCACAGAGAGTCGGGGCACTCGGCTGAGAGTCAGACTCGGCCGACGTCATGTGACAGGGATTAGGATGTTAGCAAAGTCGGCTGAATTCCGGTAGACAGAAACAGCCCGATGTACTTGGACCGATTCTTGGCAGTCATTCATTTTGATTCCGAGCCGAGTCCGACACCAATTCCGGGCCGATCCAATCAGTTCCGGCCCCGGAAAGAGGTCCGTGTCACGACTTCTACCGAAGTCGGCTCCTCTCCTTGTTCGGCGGCGTTCGACGTCACCGGCTTTCTAGCCATCGCCGCTCCATTTTTCATATAACATTTGTCTTGTCTTGTTTTCAATCTACTTGTATTTAACCCTCTGTTTACCATTATGTTTTGTGTGTAATTGTTTTCATGTCAAGTGATGTTCGTTAAGCGCTTTACTTTATTGTTCCGTTTTTTGAGGGCGTTTGTTTTGTTGTGCTCCCGGTTTGGAACTATAATGAAGTGCCCTTTATTTATCATACTCTGCTCTCCTGCACCTGACTTCGCCTTCATACACACCCTGACAGTCTGCTTCTGGGCCGATTCCTCGTTGCTAGCTCGGGTGGAAACAATTGATTTTCAAAGGCTCACCATTTTGGTGGCAGGGCAGAGGGAAGGCCCCGTCCGATCGTAGCTATGCTAATCCACTACAAAATGAAAATTGCCTTGTTACAACAGGGTAGGGAATTGAAGAAAACTCCATTCTCTATTAATTAACAATTTCCTCATGAGAAACGATGTGCCCTGTACCCACTTTCAAAAGGCTCTGAGCAGAGAAGCAGAATGTTCATCTAGTGGTCGATAAATTCGATGTAAATAATAAAATGTTCAAGGACTCGAAGACTACAATGTGGCTGTGAGTGATAGCTATCTCCTGTTGGAGTAGTCACCAATACATATTTGCACCACATTACACAGTACAAATATGGATTCATTGTTTTTTTACAAAAAAATGTTTTTTTGTATGAACACTTGTTGTTGTTGTTATTATTCATGCATTTGGGACCGTGGACTTAAAATAAGTTGGGTTTATGGTAATGCAGAATAGGTATGATAAACTTATCCTGTTTCTATTAGGCCATATGGAACTTTGGACTATATGGACGTAATATCAGGTTTGATTTAGGGGAAGGCGACGATGGGTAAGCCTGACCTTTTTTTCTTTATTGATTTTTATGTATTTAATTTTGAAGATTGTATATTATAATACCAAGGTACTTTTTTGTTTGTTTAATATGATATGTCCTAATTGTAGAGGTTGGGTATATTATGACTTAAAAGCTGTTATATAGTGCGGCCTTGTTCACCGATGTGAATCGGAATAATTAGCTTTTAAGATAAAACTTAATATGAATATGTCACGCTCGTCGTATTGAGTAGACCAAAGCGCAGCGTGGTGTGAATGCATGATTTAATGAAAAGACGGAAAAACACAAAGTACACTAAAACAAACTAACAAGACGAATGTGACTGCTAAAGAAACACTGTGCTAACAAGCAACATAAATAGACAATCACCCACAACCCACATACAAAACAGGCTACCTAAATACGCAAAACATTTGTCTCTGTTGAGAACCATATAGCCAAACACATAGAAATAGACAAACCAGACATACAACATAGAATGCCCACTCAGATTACACCCTGACCAACAAAACATAAAACATACAAAGCAAACTATGGTCAGGGCGTGACAGAATAGATGTATCATTGGGCTAGGATGAAGGATTATATAATTAAAAACCTGCCTAGATTCTCTATTGGAATAGGCCTATCACGATCCTAAAATAATTGGTATTACCCTTTACATTTAAAAAAATACATCTGATTTCATTACTACTAAACAGGACCCAGGTGGTAGGGATAAAGATCCAGTCCATTTAAAAAACTGGAGGCCTCTAACACTTCAATGTTGTGATGCGAAAATCCTGGCGAAATGCATGGCATATAGAATAAAAAAGGTTATATCGGATTGTTCATCCTGATCAGACAGGTTTTTTACATGGATGATATATTGGAGATAATAAATACGACAATTACTTCAAACAATTGAACGTTATGAAACGCTAGCTATTAAAATTAGATCCAACAAGAACATCAAAGGTTTAGAAATCCAGGGATAAACAAGTGTCAATGTATGCTGATGACTCTAGTTTTTTCTCTAGTCTGCAATCTGGATCCCTGGACAGTCTCATTGAAGATCATGTTTCTAGCCTTTCTGGATTAAAACCTAATTATGAAAAGTGTACCATATTATGTATTGGATCGTTAAAAAATAGTGTTTACACTACCTTGTAGTTTACCAATAAAATGGGCGGATGTGAAGTAGACATACTTGGTATTCACATCTCAAAATATAAAATTAATTACAATTAATTTCAATAGAAAGTTTTGCAAAAATAGATAAGATTTTGCAACCATGGAGAGGTAAATACTTGTCTATTTATGGAAATTATAATTTAACATGGGTCAAACGATTTGGGTACCTTCCACAAGCTTCCACAATCATTTTGGCCCATTCCTCCTTACAGAGCTGGTGTAACTGAGTCAGGTTTTTAGGCCTCCTTGCTTGCACATGTTTTTTCAGTTCTGCCCACACATTTTCTATAGGATTGAGGTCAGGGCTTTGTGATGCCACTCCAATACTTGTCTTTGTCGTCCTTAGCAATTTTGCCACAAACTTTGGAAGTATGCTTGGGGTCATTGCCCATTTGGAAGACTCATTTGTGACAAGCTTTAACTTCCTGACTGATGTCTTGAGATGTTGCTTCTATATATCCACATAATTTTCCTTCCTCATGATTGCATCTATTTTGTGAAGTACACCATCATATAAATATATATATATATATTTATATATATATATAAAAGCGAGAGAGCGAGAGCGAGATCTCTTTGGAATTTACAGTAACATACTGTCCCTTTTTGTTTTTGTATTTTTGGGCTATGCTAGTCAGCTTTTTTGATGAGGATGCTCCCGGATCCGGGATGGGTATCACTGAAAGGTTAACAAGGTAATGTGGGAAAAAGGGGCTGGATGGAACCAAAGCAAGGAAAGTAAGAGTTAGAGTCCTCTTCTCTACCTTACCTGCCTACCCACTACTTACCTAACCTTAACGCCACTGGCACGCTAACCAAAATACAGGGGAGGTCGCCCAGGTCTTACCTTGTGTGCATGGACAGAGTACAAACTACAGGTATATGTATGCCCGCAGGCCTCTTGCCTAAGCACTCCCAAGGTGCCTTCCCCCTGGGACAAATTAAACAGAATAATACAGACTTAAAATTAACAAGTCCTATTGACATAATCATACCTCTGCAGGACTGGCTACAAAATATTTACAACAAATTATACAGACCAACAACGAAACACAGGACATACAATAAACTCTCTCCTAGCAAAGGAACACTGGCTTTTCAAGCTGCTGAAGGAGTCGGTAATTGCAGACAGCTGTATCTCCGACGAGAGGGTCAGAGCTCCAATCATCTATGGGGCCGACCAATCAGCTGCTTGCAATCCAGGAAGCGATTCTGAAACATATACACATACAAACCAAAACACAGAAACTGGGGAACGTAACAGCGGCCAAAGGAAGTGTAATATACTGCTGGAGTGCGTGCTACGGATGGGTGCTGCTATGGTGACCAGTGAGCTGAGATAAGGCGGGGCTTTACCAGCAAAGACTTATAGATGACCTGGAGCCAGTGGTTTTGGCGACGGATATGTAGTGAGGGCCAGCCAACGGAGAGCATACAGGTTGCAGTGGTGGGTAGTATATGGGGCTTTGGTGACAAAACGGATGGCACTGTGACAGACCACATCCTGTTTGCTGAGTAGAGGGTTGGGGGCAATTTTGTAAATTACATGCCAAAGTCAAATAAAAGTTTATTTGTCACGTGCGCCGAATACAACATAATTTTCTGGCTAAACTATAGTTGGTTAACATAGCTTTCGAAGACTTTAGAATGGCAGGGCAGGACGGATTAAGTCTATAACAGTTTGGGTCTAGAGTGTCTCCCCCTTCCAAGAGGGGGATGACATCGCAGCTTTCCAATCTTTGGGATCTCAGACGATACGACAGAGAGGTTGAATAGGCTAGTAGTAGGGGTTGCAACAATTTCGGATAATAATTTTAGAAAGAGATGGTGCAGATTGTCTAGCCCAGCTGATTTGTAGAGATCCGGATTTTGCAGTTCTTTCGAACATCTGCTGTCTGGATTTGGGTGCAGGAGAAGCCGGGGTGGGGTTGGCAAGTTTGCTGCAGGGGTGCTGAGATGTTGGCTGAGTTAGGGTAGCCAGGTGGAAAGCATGGCCAACCGTGGAAAAATGCTTACTGAAATGATCGATTATCGTAGATTTATCGGTGGTGATAGTGTCCTACCCTCAGTCCAGTGGGCAGCTGGGAGGAGGTGCTCTTATTCTCCATGGACTTTACAGTGTCCCAAACTTTTTGGAATTAGTGCTACAGGAAGCAGATTTCTGTTTGTAACTGACTGAGTATATTGGTTCCTGACTTCCCTGAAATGTTGCATATCGCAGGGGATATTCGATGCTAATGCAGAACGCCACAGGTGTTTTTTGTGCTGGTCAAGGGCAGTCAAGTCTGTGGTGGACCAAGGGCTACATCTGTTCATAGTTCAATATTTTTTGAATGGGGCATATCTTATTTAAGATGGAGAGGAAAGCACTTTTGAAGCTTGCATTGTTTGGGACAGACCTGGATATTATGACAGAACTCTGCAGGCTATCTCTGCAGTAGATTGCAACTCCGCCCTTTGGCAGTTCTATCTTGTCGGAAAATGTTATAGTTGAGGGATGGAAATTTCGGCTTTTTGGTGGCCTTCCTAAGCCAGGATTCAGACACGCCTTGGACATCCGGGTTGGCAGAATGTGCTAAAGCTGTGAATAAAACAAACTTAGGGGGGAGGCTTCTAATGTTAACATGCATGAAATCAATGCTTTTACGGTTACAGAAGTCAACAAATGAGAGCGMCTGGGGAATGGGAGTGATGCTGGGGGCTGCAGGGCCTGGGTTAACCTCTACATCACCAGAGGATCAGAGGAGGAGTAGGATAAGAGTACRGCTAAAGGATAAAATAACTGGTCGTCTAGTGTGTTCAGAACAGATTGTAAAAGGAGCAGKTTTCTGGGCGTGGAAGAATAGTGCGTATGTTATTGTGTGTGTATGCATGTGTCTGTGCCTATGTTTGTGTTGCTTCACAGTCCCCGCTGTTTCATTAGGTGTATTTTTATCTGTTTTTCTACTGCTAGCATGAGTTCCTTGTTGTGAAATAGAGTTCCATGTAGTCATGGCTCTATGTAGTACTGTGCACATCCCATAGTCTGTTCTGGACTTGGGGATTGTGAAGAGACCTCTGGTTACATGTCTTGTGGGGTATACATGGGTGACTGACCTGTGTACTAGTCATTTAAAACAGACAGCTCGGTGCTTTCAATATGTCAATACCTCTCACAAATACAAGTATTAATGAAGTCAATCTCCCCTCTACTTTGAGACAGGAGGCATGCATATTATTAATGTTCGCTCTCTGTGTACATCCAAGGGCCAGCCGTGCTGACCTGTTCTGAGCTAATTACAATTTTCCTAAGTCCCTCTTTGTGGCATCTGACCACACGAATGAACAGTAGTCCAGGTGTGACAAAACTAGACCCGCCTTGTTGATAGTGCTTTTAAGAAGGTAGAGCAGCACTTTTTTAAGGACAGATTTCTCCCCATTTTAGCTATTGTTGTTTCAATATGTTTTGACCATGACAGTTTACAATCCAGGGTTACTCCAAGCAGTTTAGTCACTTCAACTTGCTCAATTTCCACATGATTTATTACAGGATTTAGTTGAGGTTTAGGGTTTAGTGAATGATTTGTCCCAAATACATTGCTATTCATTTTTGAAATATTTAGGACTAACTTATTCCTTGCCACCCATTGTGAAACTAACTGCAGCTCTTTGTTAAGTGTTGCAGTCATTTCAGTTGCTGTAGTAGCTGAAGTGTATAGTGTTGAGTCATCCGCACCTGCCCTGGGGAATTACTGATTCTACCTGGATTATGTTGGAGAGGCTTCCATTAAAGAACACCCTGTTCTGTTAGAAAGGTAACTTTTTATCTACAATATAGCAGGGGGTGTAAAGCCATAACACATATGTTTTTTCAGCAGCAGACTATGATCGATAATGTCAAAAGCCGCACTGAATTCTAACAAAACAGCCCCCACAATCTTTTTATCATCACTTTCTATCGGCCAATCAACAGTCATTTGTGTTAGTGCTGTGCTTGTTGAATGTCCTTCCCTATAAGCGTGCTGAAAGTCTGTTGTCAATTTGTTTACTGTAAAATAGCATTGTAATCTGGTCAAACACCATTTTTTCCAAAACTTTACTCAGCATTGGTATCAGACTGATTTGGTCGACTATTTGAGCCAGTAAAGGGGGTTTACTATTCTTGGGTAGTGGAATTACTTTTGCTTCCCTCCAGGCCTGAGGGCGCACACTTTCTGGTAGGCTTAAATTTAAGATATGGCAAATGGGAGTGGCAATATTGTCCGCTATTATCCACAGTAATTTTCCACCCAAGTTGTCAGACCGCGGTGGCTTGTCATTGTTGATAAATTATTGTTGTCTATCACCTCTTCCACACTTACTTTACGGAATTGAAAATGACAATTCTTGTCTTTCATAATTTGGTCAGATATACTTGGATGTGTAGTGTCAGCGATTGTTGCTGGCATGTCATACCTAAATTTGGCAATCCTGCCAATGAAAAAATAATTAAAGTATTTGGCAATGTCAGTAGGTTTTGTAATGAATGAGMCAAATGATTTAGTGAATGAGTTTGCATTTTTTCCCAAAATGTAAATGAAGGTGTTCCAAAGCTTTTTACTATCATTCTTTATGACATTTATCTTTGTTTCATAGTGTAGTTTCTTCTTCTTTTTATTCCACTTAGTCACATGATTTCTCAATTTGCAGTATGTTTGCCAAATTGGTTGTGAAGCCAGACTTATTTGCCATTCCTTTTGCATCATCCCTCTCTACCATACAATTTTTCAATTCATCATCAATCCACAGGGATTTAACAGTTTTTACAGTCATTTTCTTAATGGTTGCATATTTATTAGTAACTGGGATAAACAATTTCATACATGTGTGAAGTGCAACGTTTGTTTGTGCCTCCACTACACACCATGGACTGTCGTGACTTTACCTTAATTAATCTGATGACTGTTATTTATTTAATCAACTAACTATGTTTAATATTCCCGATTTAAATGAATCATGTAACAATGAACTCATTAGGATTTGGGGCACCACAAAAGAGGTTTGAAGAGTTACCAACTCCCGAATTAGGCTCTATAAGGTATACATCTATTTCATCGATAAACAGTCATCTTATTAATCATTACCTCTTATCATATCAGCATTCTGACCAGTCGTAACCTTCTTGCATCTGCAAAAATCCCAGCCTTGCTCATTATTCAGTACTACACAAATTGGTTTAATTATTTATTTACTAGCTAACTAAATAATAACACAGAATACACACACACACACTTACTACATGAGACAAAGGTCCCTAGCAGACTTACACAATATGGCAATTTACCCATCAACATAGAGAGAGAGAAAGGGACACTTGTCGTGGACACATTCTATAACTATTCTCACAATCATATAGTTTGCACACAAACCGCCGCCTGTATGGAATAAGAAATCATGAACATATTTATGTGGGGGTGCCCTTGTCCATCGTGTAGTCCTGAACAGAACTACAGAGTTCACTCTTCCATTCGCTCCTGAAGCTGCTTATTTGAAGATAAGTCAGCCGTGTCGATGGTTCCAGTGGGGTGATGAGAGTAGCCTACTACGGTGATTTGAGACTCGTAGTAGGATGGGATGGTTTGATGAGTTCGAGATATTGGACTCAGGACAGCTAATCAGCTGTACCAGGGACTGAGAGGGGAGTTTGTTGCCTCTTCCTCTTTGTGTTGATTATTCAGGGTTCAGGATTCAGACCACTATGGACATGAGCTGCAGCTCTTCGTCTCTCTGATCTAAAAGGAAGGTGAGTTTATTTCTTCACCTCGTGTTGAGGTTCAAAGTTTCAAACATTACAAACATGTAGCTCTGCCTCATGTTTCCTGGTCTGATATATTAATTCTTAGCCAGTCCTTTTAAACACTCTGGTTGAAAAGGACGGTTCCATTACACTGACACACTCTTCTGACCTCACTCGGGGCGTGGCTACTTAATGTGCAAAGGATATGATTAGAAGTTCTCTTATGACTCCTAAAATCACATTCATATCGTAACAAAAATACTTTAATCATACTATATGCACAATGTATTGGATGGAAACTTGACAGATAAAGGGGGTATCCTTTCCCAGTTACAGAATTTCATCCATACAGTTTTTAATGACATCACAAAATGAAAAGCAATATTATATTTGTTTTCCATAACTCCCCACTGACCATTCCTCACATTGTTATGTTAGAAATATTGTTCCATTATCCAAGTTTGACCGTGTTAGAGTTTTCAGCAGGAACAGTCTGTGAAACAAAGACATTCCTTTGGTTGATACTAAAGGGTAAAGAGAGAGTTCTCTCCTGCTTAATTTATGTGTCAAAACCCCCACACCAGTTACAGCCCCCCCCCCCCCCCCCCCCCCAGTGGGTGGGAAAGGTCTGGTTATGTCAGCCATTGCCAAGCTGATCTGACCCATGTGATCCTCACAGTACAGTCATGACTTCAACTATGACAGACAAAATGAGAAAAAAAATCCAGAAAATCACATTGTAGGATTTTTAATGAATTTATTTGCAAATTATGGTGGAAAATAAGTATTTGGTCAATAACAAAAGTTTATCTCAATACTTTGTTATACCCTTTGTTGGCAATGACAGAGGTCAAACGTTTCTTGTAAGTCTTCACAAGGTTTTCACACACTGTTGCTGGTATTTTGGCCCATTCCTCCATGCAGATCTCCTCTAGAGCAGTGATGTTTTGGGGCTGTTGCTGGCAACACGGACTTTCAACTCCCTCAAAGATTTTCTTTGGGTTGAGATCTGGAGACCGGTAGGCCACTCCAGGACCTTGAAATGCTTCTTACGAAGCCACTCTTTCGTTGCCCGGGCGGTGTGTTTGGGATCATTATCATGCTGAAAGACCCAGCCACGTTCATCTTCAATGTCCTTGCTGATGGAAGGAGGTTTTCACTCAAAATCTCACGATACATGGCCCCATTCATTCTTTCCTTTACACGGATCAGTCGTCCTGGTCCCTTTGCAGAAAAAGCCCCAAAGCATGATGTTTCCACCCCCATGCTTCCCAGTAGGTATGGTGTTCTTGGATGCAACTCAGCATTCTTTGTCCTCCAACACGACGCGTTGAGTTTTTACCAAAAAGTTATATTTTGGTTTCATCTGACCATATGACATTCTCCCAATCTTCTTCTGGATCATCCAAATGCTCTCTAGCAAACTTCAGACGGGCCTGGACATGTACTGGTTAAGCAGGGGGACACGTCTGGCACTGCAGGATTTGAGTCCCTGGCGGCGTAGTGTGTTACTGATGGTAGGCTTTGTTACTTTGGTCCAGCTCTCTGCAGGTCATTCACTAGGTCCCCCGTGTGGTTCTGGGATTTTTGCTCACCGTTCTTGTGATCATTTTGACCCACGGGGTAGATCTTGCGTGGAGCCCCAGATCGAGGGAGATTATCAGTGGTCTTGTATGTCTTCCATTTCCTAATAATTGCTCCCACAGTTGATTTCTTCAAACCAAGCTGCTTACCTATTGCAGATTCAGTCTTCCCAGCCTGGTGCAGGTCTACAATTTTGTTTCTGGTGTCCTTTGACAGCTCTTTGGTCTTGGCCATAGTGGAGTTTGGAGTATGACTGTTTGAGGTTGTGGACAGGTGTCTTTTATACTGATAACAAGTTAAAACAGGTGCCATTAATACAGGTAACCGAGTGGAGGACAGAGGAGCCTCTTAAAGAAGAAGTTACAGGTCTGTGAGAGCCAGAAATCTTGCTTGTTTGTAGGTGACCAAATATTATTTTCACCATAATTTGCAAATAAATTCATTAAAAATCCTACAATGTGATTTTCTGGATTTTTTTTCTCATTTTGTCTGTCATAGTTGAAGTGTACCTATGATGAAAAGTACAGGCCTCTCTCATCTTTTTAAATGGAGAACTTGCACAATTGGTGGCTGACTAAATACTTTTTTGCCCCACTGTATACACTATATTAGGCCCAGCCTTTGAAACTTTGGTTTTCCTCGATACACCTACTACAGTATATTGTTATCACTACATCCTATGGATCTGGATACTGCTTTCATGCACATTTCTGCAGCATTAGTAAAGATGTGATAAGTACATGTTGATGATTTCATTCCTGTGCTGTTTATAACTACCCTGGTAGGTTGACTGATAACCTGAACCAGGTTGCGGACACTGGTGACAGTTTTAAGCTTTTTCTTGAGTGGGCAGCTTGATGAAAGCCGGTCAATAGTTAAATCACACACAAAATGTACCTCTCTGTTTATATGGGATGGCAGGTAGSCTAGTGGTTAGAGTGTTGGGCTAGTAACCGAAAGGTTGCATGATCGAATCCCCAAGGTAAAAAAACATGTTGTTCTACCCCTGAACAAGGAGTTAACACACTGTTCCTAGGCTGTCATTGAAAATAAGAATTTGTTCTAGTTAAATAAATGTCACAATATCACATGCATTTCACACATGTTATCCAGATACTGACTGTTAGCACTTGGTGGTCTATAGCAGCTTCCCACAAGAATGATGAAGGCAGATGMACCTGTAGCCATGTTACTTCAACAGAATTTAAGATGAGCATCTTTAACATGAACAGCTTTATAGGAATGTGGTTTACTGGGAAGCTTAGCAGAAGTAGATATTCTCATGTTATTTATGTTAGTGCTGGGTGAGCTGCACACAGTGGACTTCCTACTAGGGCACACTGCCTCAGTGCTAACAGTATACATCTGGTTCATAGACACGTGATTGCTGCATACAATAGCTGTAGGATCAACAGAGGCATTCAGGGCAGTTAGAGGGACATAAATTAGGTTACTTACATTGTGTCTACCAATACCCCTGGTATAATGTACATTTTCATTATGATGACTCAGAGGCACAATGGTAGGGAGTAACTGAGCTGGGCTTGGGTCATTGATAAGTCATTGTCTTACCGCAGCCTTATATGGCTGTGAAAGGATCCAGGAACCCAAATTATTTGGGTGGATCCCATCCTCCTTATAAAACGTGTTTTGTTTCCAAAAGGTATCGAAATTGTCAACAAAAGTTACACCCATTGAGCTGCAATAATCATGTAGCCAGTTGTGAAGAGAAAGAATCCTGCTAAAGCRTTCAATGCCACTTTTCAGAGAGGGCACAGGGCCAGATATGATGGGTCTTTTATTAGTGTTTAACAGAGAGTCAGTCAGCTCTTTGAAATCCAGTTTCGACTGTTCAGAGCTGTCATTCATTATGTCATTAAAACCCACATGGACTACGGTAGAATTAATGTCCATGTCCTGGCGTAGTACATTCAGGAGCAGCCTAGTAATGTAATTTACTCGATCCCCGAGATGGGATGTTGTTTTTGCACCAGGAACAGTCACATTTCTTACCATGGAGCTGCCCAAAATCACGGCTTGCAAGAAGGACGAGGAAATCTGCCCACTCCCACACTTCACAGGATGGTGTAGGCCTCCGACAGATGGTAGGCACAGCGGCCACAGACACAGGTATCCTCAGCAACGAAGGTGCAGGAAGATCAGGCTCCAGGGTGGCGAAACTATTTGCTGTTTGTATCCGCTCCGGGCCTCTCGTTGGGAATGTAGACTGTTTTACCGGAAGCCGCTGTCTTCGGCTTCCACGGCTCATGACATGCGACCACTGTTGATTGCCATGCTCCTCTTGCTGTGCTCCTTCGACTTCACTATCAGATGGGGGAGGAGAGACAGGAGATTCCTCCCCTGGCGAAAGAACTCCGGGCAAAACACCGGCCAGTCGGATAAGGACAAACGACAAGACGGAGATGCATCCAACATGTGAACGCCGTAAAAGCTAACCGCGTTGCGGGATCCATGCAAAAAACAGTTTGGTATTCATGTTTAACAAAGATTGGTTATGTTTTAGTTATAATAACAAACCAAGTGTTTCCAGCATACAGTGTTTAGCTGCACACTCTGATGACATCAGAGTGTTGGTGTATCTGTGCCATTCAGAGGGTAAATGGGCAAGACAAAAGATTGAAGTGCCTTTGAACGGGGTATGGTAGTAAGTGCCAGGGGCACTGGTTTGAGTGTGTCAAGAACTGCAAAACTGGTGGGTTTTTCACGAGCAACAGTTTCCCATGTGTATTAAGAATGGTCCACCACCCAAAGGACATCCAGCCAACTTGACACAACTGTGGGATGTATTGGAGTCAACATGGGCCAGCATCCCTGTGGAATGCTTTTGACACCTTGTAGAGTCCATGCCCCGACAAATTGAGGGTGTTCTGAGAGCAAAAGTGGTGGGAGGTACAACTGAATATTAGGAAGGTGTTCCTAATGTGTTGTACACTTACTGTATGTGCAGGGGGAGTGTTAGGTATTAGTCATTGACATGGTGAGTTGTTTCACCCCCACCATTACATCAATGCTTAGATCAATGTTATAATCAATAAAAGTCATATACTCAACTTCCTATGTGAGCGCTGAAGGAGAAAATTCAGCATCTTTCAGCCGCCTGTATGCATGTGCCTGTGTGCATGCATGCATCTACAGTATGTATGATGAATGTGTGTTCAAAAGTGCACCAGTCACAATCAGAAAAACACCAATCCTCTCTTTTTTACACACACACACACACACACACACACACACACACACACACACACACACACACACACACACACACACACACACACACACACACACACACACACACACACACACACACACACACACACACACACACACACACACACACACCTCTCTGACATGGCATGATTGGTCACTTTTCCCCTCTCCCTTCCTGCTTAAATAGTTTTAACAAAAGAGAGGGAGGGAGAGGGGGAGGGAAGGAGTGGATGGGGGAGGGGATGCATGTGCTGCTCTGTTGTCACTAAGGGAGGGAGAGAGGGGAGAGCAGAGAGAAAAGGGTAGGGTCCCAGAAGTGAAAAAGAGGGATGGCCATACACACCACTGCTCTACATTGCCTTACCGTGTGGGTTATTCTATTGGCTTCCACATAGGACGCATCATATCAAGGAAATACAAGCATGAGCAGGTAGGACTGGATTTTGTTTTAGAGTTTTATCTTCCTTTCCTTCTGTTTTCGTTTTCCTGCTTTTTTCTATCTATCTTCTGTTTTTCTTCTCTCACTGCTCTCCACATTCCTATTCTTTTCTGCTTTTCTCTTCTCTTTCTCTCCCATATCTGGTCTTGTGATATCCCTTTATTTCTTCCTGCTGTTGAATTTCGATATTTTTGTCCTGTGATAGAAATATATAAAAAATCTTCCTCCATTCCACACTCTCAATCCTTATTTATGTTTTTTTATTCTCTACCATGTGTCTATTATTTAAATGTTGATCATCTCTGATACTCAAATTCCTCAGTTATATTCATATTTTCATCCTGTTTCCTGCATTTTTGCTTCATATGGTAATAACACAGCTGCATTCTTCAACACTTGACAAAGTGCAAAGATCTGATGGTTCTTTTTGGTGTGTAACTGCGTGAGTGTGTGGACGCGTGGATGGGTCCAGAGGATTGGATACTCTTTAGTAATTTTTCTTCTGATGGTGATATTGTGGTTTTATGGTCAGAGGGCAGAAGCGGTTCCCTTTCTGTCAGAGCGTTCAGCACCGCTGTTGCATGAACACTCAGACTGTGAGCAACACTATATATTGTTTGGTTTTGATTGTGCTCATGCCTTTCCTGAAGAGTACTCCCATTTCCATTAGCTTATCAAAAACATGTCATTTTCCAATGATAGRCCTAATGTGTACGGAAATATTAAGGTTTTACACGTTTTAGATGATTTTACTCTCAATTACATTATTCCTTTCAGTCATGGTAATTATGTATTAGCATTAGTAATAAGTGCTTCTGACAATTGTTTTTCTGGTCTGTAAATACTTTTGCATGTGAGTGAACAAGTGGCTAACCAAGTGAGCTAGTGACCTAGGGGGCTAGAGTGAGCAAGTGCTAGTGAGTGAGCATGAACGTGCTTGAGGAGGAGAATAAGTATTTGCATTTGGGTCACTTCAATGGGAACATACAACCAGAGAGTGAATACAGCTTTGTGATGTTTCAAGTTTTATGTGATTACGTACATATTGGTGTGTTATATTTTTCCAGCGCTGTCTAACTCACTGCTCTCTCTCCTTTCCAGTCATTAGTGTGACTGGGTACTGAGGCTAGCAATGGAGTGGTGTATGACAACAAACACTAACAGACCCACTCAGATGGCCAGCAGCGCGGGACCAGCCAGCAGCAGAAAGTGTAACGTGTGTCCCCGCTTCCACCAACACTGAGTGGACTCAGTCCTCTCCTCTTTACCAGGGAGCAGGCACCACCAACACTGAGTGGACTCAGTCCTCTCCTCTTTTCCAGGGANGTCCTCTCCTCTTTACCAGGGAGCAGGCACCACCAACACTGAGTGGACTCAGTCCTCTCCTCTTTACCAGGGAGCAGGACGGCAGAATGCTCAGTCCTGTCACCCCCCACAGTAAGTGTGTGTATGGAGCGGATGGGGGGTACACTGTGTGTGTGTGCACGCGCATGTGCATGCGCTAACTTGGTTGTCTTTCTCAGTCTTGACACTCAGTCCTGGACATTTCTCCTGCGGCCAGTGGAAAAGGGGGAGGTGAAGGCGTGAGGGAGGGACTGGGAAAGGAGATATTGGAGAGGGGATAATAACTCCAACAGCTGAGTCTCTCTTCTCTGTGCTTCACATTGAGGAATTTTAAAGAAAGAGCTGAGTTGCTGTCTCTTTCTCTCTGGCTCTCTTGCTCTTTCTCTCTCTATTTCTGAATGGCGACCACCAGCGTGTTTAAGGCTAGTTTTAAACAAATCCAATAAATTAGTATTTTTCACATGCTTTGTAAACAACAGGTGTAGATTTACAGTGAAAGTCCCTTTCCAACAATGCAGAGTAAAAAAAAAAAAAGTGAAATAGTGGCATGCAGCATAAATAGAGTGAATAACGAATAACAATAATGAGTATGGGAGTACCAGTATAGAGTCAATGGGCAGGGGTACGAGGTAATTGAGGTAGCTATGTACATATACAGTGCCTTCGGAAAGTACTCAGACCCGTGACTTTTTCCACATTTTGTTACATTACAACCTTATTCTAAATTGGATTTAAAGTGTTTCCCCCCTCATCAATCTACACACAATACTTCATAATGACAAAGCAAAAACAAGTTTTTAGAAATGATTGCTAATGTATAAAAAATAAAAATGAAATRTTACATTTACATAAGTATTCAGACCCTTTACTCAGTACTTTGTTTAAGCACCTTTGGCTGGGATTACAGCCTCAAATCTTTTTGGGTATGACACTACAAGCTTGGCACACCTGTATTTGGGCAGTTTCTCCCATTCTTCTCTGCAGATCCTCTCAGGTTGGATGGGGAGCGTTGCTGCACAGCTATTTTCAGGTYTCTACAGAGATGTTCGATTGGGTTCAAGTCCAGGCTCTGAATGGGCCACTCAAGGGCATTCAGAGACTTGTCCCGAAGCCACTCCTGTGTTGTCTTGGCTGTGTGTTTAGTGTCATTGTCCTGTTGGAAGGTGAATCTTCAACCCAGTCTGAGAGTTCAATCTTGGTTTCATCAGACCAGAGAATCTTGTTTCTCATGGTCTGAGAGACTTCAGGTGCCTTTTGGCAAAGTCCAAGTGGACTACCATGTGACTTTTACTGAGGAGTGGCTTCCTTCTGGCCACTCTAGTATAAAGGACTGATTGGTGGAGTGCTGCAGAGATGGTTGTCCTTCTGGAAGGTTCTCCCATCTCCACAGAGGAACTCTAGAGCTCTGTCAGAGTGACCATCGGGTTCTTGTACCTCCTGATCAGGCCCTTCACCCCCGATTTCTCAATTGGCTGGGCGGCCAGCTCTAGGAAGCGTCTTGGTGGTTCTATGTGTTGTGTGTGTGTGTGTGTGTGTGTGTGATGTGTGTGACCATCATATTCAGAACCGGCGGACAGGACGATGAGTGTGTGTGTGTTTGTGTGTGTGTGTGTGTGTGTGTGTGTGTGTGTGTGTGTGTGTGTGTGTGTGTGTGTGTGTGTGTGTTAGGATGTCAATGCAAGTTTGTGGGAGTGTTTGGGTAGAGTCCAGTGTGTGTGCGTATAGTCAGTGCAACAATAATCTTGCTGTCCAATCTATTGGGGTAGAGAATATTCTATCTATCCTCTATCCTCCATGTAATTGAAGTGTGCTGGTACAGTGGGGGACTGATTATGTCACAGTGAGCAGTCCCTCCTCGTTATGTAGTTTTAGCGCTTTATCCACACGGAGAGGCTAAAATTAGCACCCTTGGACTCTGCCAYCATATCCTTTCCTATTTCTTGGTGTTAAACTAAACCAAAGAATGAACTGGCTCTGCGTACATTATTATGTTGTGTGTTTTTGGATGTTAATTATTTTCTTAGGACACATTTCTAGCTTGTTATTGTTTTTAGTAATGCATTCCCATAAATAGGTGTGTATTTTTGGTGATAGCTGGGTAGATAGATTGTTATGCTTTAACATGCATGTGTGCTTTGCATGAGAGGTCTCTAAGACAAGCTAATGAATATGCTCATATTGACTGATGTTATTGATTAGGAGAAGGTTTAACAGGATTACCACGCTAACATGATTTGAATAATACATTAGAGACACACCTTACCTACCTCTGTGTGCTAGCAGGACCGCTACTATAGGCAGAGATATTGGAGCCTAAAATTTATTTTGGGGGGTTTTGAAAAGAAGAAGTGAATTGTGTGAACACACATGCCTTGTGTCTTGTCTGCGATGAGATTGTTTAGCGTACGTCTGTAACATACCTGCTTTTGGAAAGACTCACACTTCTGTGTTAGATTTCTCCCCATAGAGAAACTTTCTCACAAACACATCACACACACACACACACGTCATAATTAGGAGTGTGTGATAAAAAACGTGGTAGTGAATACATTTTGTGGATCGTAGCTAAACAGTTGCACAGGGTGAAATAGTTCTGTGAGTAAGAGTCAGGTCGTTAGTGACGGGATGTAAATGAGCTCTAATTAGAGTGGTGTGGAGGGATTCACGTGCACACACAGACACTCTTTCTCTCTCTCTCTCTCTCTCTGTATCTCTCTCTCTGTGTCACACACACACACACACACACAAACATGTGCATCAGGCCACCATAGTGTTCATGACATCTCATTAAGCAAATTTGAGTCCAGTTGATTTAAGGTCCTCATTAGCTGGTAAAGGCTTATAGAGCCCTGGCCTGCAATGATATAGAGTTGGTTCAGTCTGTAGCCAACAGCAAGATCAGAGTGACCGTTTAGCCATTCCACACAGAGGAATGCATGGAGAAACAGCCGAGGGCAGGCAGAGAGTAACCCAAAGAAAGGAGGAAGGGAAAAAGAAAACTATGTTTATGGAGAAATAGTATAAGGATGGGGATTTAGAGACAGAGGTGGGAGAGAGAAGGGCAGATGGACTGGTCATCTGCAGAGTGATATATGTGTGGACACAATGAGCAAAGAGGCAAGGCAGCTCCGGCCACATGAGTGTGTGAGCTGAAAGAGACAGAGCTTGGGGGAGGGGTGTCCTAAACCACGCAGGCATGGACTCACGTTAGTACAGGTCTGAGGGAGGGAAAGAGAGAGGGGGAACAGGAGGGGAGGAGAGGGAAGGTAGAAAGGGAGAGAATGGAATGGAAGAATGGAAGAGTTTAATGTCCCATTGGTTATAGCGTTCCGTACTGATCCAGATATGGCTTAAATTAATACTTACGAATACTGTGTGAGCAGCTGATAGAGAGCTCTCTCTCTCTCTCTCTCTGAATTCCATACATTCCAATAGCCTAAGTCATCTGCAGGATTCTCTCTCTTGCCGCTTGGCAGGCCTGCACAGCATGCTCAAACATCCTGGTCTTCGCACAGACCTATCTGCGTATCTCAGTCAAACACAACACATAAACACAATGAAACTTTCTCAGCAACATTATGTGTGTGCATTGAAGTCTTTGTGTATTGTTACTGAGTAATAGTGATTTTGGAGAGGTCAGGCTACCTACCCTTAGGGGAAATGATCCAGTCCAATCTATCACACTGCCTCTGATGCCTTGCAAACACTCCAAATCCCATGCCCATGTCCCCTCCCCGTCTCCCTGCCTGCCTCTCTCCGTTATTCATCTAATTAACCCTTAATTGCTCACACTGACCGTGCAGTGGACCGCTACCAAGAAGGAGATCAAATTCACAYCAGCAGCTCTTCTGGTCACACAGATCAAATGCATGCACAAACTCTGGCCCATATGTTGACTGATCACATGATTCATTGTTGAGCAGAACTAAATAAGAGTGTGTATAAGAAATAGGAAAATTAGTAAGATCAGACATGCCAGTGGGTTTGGTCTCTCCAGTGTTAATGGTACTACTGATTTGCGTTATTGTGAGATCTAGGGAACACAACACTTGAACAGCACATATGGTCTATGCTGGCTGTGGAATGGTAATTTGGACACTGGCCCTTGTTGGTGATTGACGGTAGGTAAAGAGAGAGAGAGAGAGAGAGAGAGAGAGATCAGCGCAGAAGCTAAATCGTCTCTCCACCTGGCTATGTAATTAGGACCAGTCCAGCGAGACAAAGCTGCTTTCTCTCACAGAACTGGACAGAGTGGATGGTGTTGAAGGAGGAGGTGGGGGGGGGGGGTCCACGTACTGGCCATCCTCTGATTGGATTGATCAAGCTCTTGTTTACAAGCCCCCTTTTCCCTATTCAATGTGCAGGCACACACACGAATGCAGGCGCGCACACACACAGGCACACAATCATTCTGTTTTACTGGCTCCCTGGTCCTACGAGGCGTGCTGGATCCATGTGAGGGCCTTCATCCTGAAGGCAGGAAAACAAAAGCTGGGGTGTAGAGTTAGGGTAGCACTTGACCCCTGGAGAGAAGAAGGAGGAGCGTGGTGCATGTGTGTGTGTGCGCATATATGTGTGTGGCATGTGTGTGGTGGATGGATAGGGGTGGTTACAACTCTAGCTCACTTCTTCCAGGTCTCAGATTTCAGGAGCCACTATCCTGTTGGGAATACCCATTACACATGTGCAGTCATGCACCACACACACACACACACACGCCTTGTAAGCTGTCAGTACTGCTGGTGGATATATGGAGCTGGTGGTCTGAGTTAGTGAGATGTTTGGGCTCTTATAGGATCTGCTGTCAGACAATGGGGTCCCGTGGCTTTGTTAGGGGACGTGGTGGGACAATAGGAGCTGAGGGACAGGCTGGACACAGAGAGAGAAGGCCCCTCTGCTCAAAACAGCTGTCTCTTATTGGGGCCCACACGACAGTGTTGASACGTATGCCACACACATACATATGCACAAACATGCTCTCTCCAATCTCAGTCRCCCAACATGTTAGACTCATCCACACAGTCAAAACACCTAGTTAGAGTTAGGTCCAAATACGGAACTCTTAGTACAGAACAAGGAGGTGATTATAGAACCAGAGTTTAGTAAACTGTTAGATGCATGCGATGCACGTGGGTTGGAGTATTTGGAACCAGTGGCTTGAAACAATTTTGAGCTATAAACAATTGCAAACAATTGAGTTTCGCATCATGTTTTTGGTTTTCTATTATTACCCATAGTGAAGTTCAACTCCCCTCATAATCATTTTGAGGACTTACAACATCACAAACAGGAATATACCTCCAACAAGAGGACAACAACAGAGATGATGATAAACAAAAACACCCATACATGCTTATACCTCATCATCCTCATCATCTCTGTCTCCTGGTAAGCTTGCAGATACGATTTAGCCATGACAGGTGCCCCTCTAAGCCCTGAGGAAGGGGGACCAGATTAGGGTTAGGGGAGCGAACACACCCCTCTTCTCCATGCCCTACTCCCCATACATCATCTGATACAGATGGCTGTGTTATATACTCACTGTTTTTCCCTAATCTTGCCTGAAATCTCCTCACCCTCCTTTATGAATCAATACTACTGTAAACATAGAGATGCACGTGCACGTGCACACACACACATATTCAACCAATTGTAACATTCTGTCATGAACACATGTTCAACTTAGTAAAAAACACATTTTCTAATTTTAAGAGGTTAATTTAAAAAAGAACGACAATAGTAAGTGCCTATTAAGTTCCAAATAAAGCGACAGGGTAGACCGTACCCCACGATTGACTGCAACAGGGTTGGCGATTTAATCTTAAATCAGCAATACATCCCCTTGTTAGAGTGGGAATGGAAGCTTGTGTACAACAGGGAGGGTCAATTGAATTCAAGCTTCACAAAAAAATTGAAATTGTTAAAACATTTCTTTCTTGTCTATCTATTGGTAACAGTGTTGACGTGTTGTGCTCGGCCAGCTCAGTTTTTCAACACAAAAGACCAGAAAAATTGCCATTCTTTTACACTATGATTTGACTATTAGATGTTCACTGTTTCTTTTGAAAATATTATTTAAAAAGGAATAGTTTCCCCACATTAAAATGCTTATGTTTATGTGTTTCTCTTGAAGTACCYTTTTGTAAGCTTTTGTATGTACACTATTATAGATGTGTCTGTGTAGATTGTGTTTATTATTTCCCTTAGGAGTGCAATTTTTTACCAAGGGTTTATCGACTCTGTGCCAGAAGTGGTGTGTTTGTTTTTGAGCTGGGGACAGGAACAGTCCCATGACTGGCTGGAATTCCCTGGAGCATCGGGGGGATTTCACAGAGACATTTCCAGGGGGGATTGGGACATGGCTGGGGAGGGGCTGGGAGACTCAGCCAGGGCGACCTGGGATCTCTGGATTGGATGAGTGAGATTATGGGACTGAGTGATCATTTCATTTAGGGATCAACATGTGGATCGTTTAGCGGCCCATCTGGTGGTCCTGGTCAATGTGTGACTAAACCACACACACAGAGGTAGTGTGTTAGTGTGTCGCTGTGTTGTGTTGTGTGTGTGTGTGTGTGTGTGGTGGTGTGTGTGTGTGTGTTTGTGGTGGTGTGTGTGTGTGTGTGTGTGTGTGTGTGTGTGTGTGTGTGTGTGTGTGTGTGTGTGTGTGTGTGTGTGTGTGTGTTGTGTGTGTGTATGGAGAGATCAGACAGTCTGATGTAGGCAACCAGGCGCGCTAGAGTTGTATTGTAAACAAGCACAACACTGAGACAATGAACCCTCACCACCATGCTACTGACTAGGATTGGGGAAAGCAGTGAACAACCCCAGGTTTCTCTTTGCTTTCACTCTCTCCCCCTCGCTCTGTCTCCACCTTTCTCTCCCTCTCTTTCCCCTATTTCTCTCTCCCTCTTCCCTCTCTCTCAGTTCTGTTGTAGCCCCTCAGGTCTAGGCTCAAAGGGTCGGGACAGTTTAATAATACTCTACAATGCCTGGAATGTCAGCCTAGTGCTGCTCAAAGACAGAGCCTGTAAAGTCAATCAAAAAGAATGGTCGACCACTGCCCCAGTGGAACACACTGCACCAATGTGTGAGTGTGTATGGGGTTGCTTGTGGTGTGTGTGTGTGTGTGTGTTTGTGTGTGTGTGTGTGTGTGTGTGTGTGTGGTGTGTGTGTGTGTGTGTGTGTGTGTGTGTGTGTGTGTGTGTGTGTGTGTGTGTGTGTGTGTGTGTGTGCTGTGTGTGTGTGTGTGTGTGTGTGTGTGTGTGTGTGTGTGTGTGTGTGTGTGTGTGTGTGTGTCTGTGTGTGTGTGTGTCTGTGTTGTCTGTGTGTTTGTGTGTGTGTGTGTAAGTGTAGTGGAGTGGGGGTCTCACACACACAGAGCCCCGTACAGAGGAACAACAATGGTCCCAGTGAGAGCGAGGCAAAAGGGAGCGGGCGGCTTATCGCTGTGGGGACAAGGCCAGGGGCTGTGTTGTTCGTAACAACACGGCATGGAGGAGCTCAGAGCACTAGGTCCCCTCCACAAGTAGAACTGTAGGAGCACTGGGGAGAAAACGGACTGCTAAGAAAATACATTATAATGGATTAGGCTCCACTGGTCAGCGGGACTGTAATGGTTATTTAGAAAACCTTACCTTCTAGGGTTTGCAAGTGAGAAAGAGGTACAATCTCCATGAAACCTAGAGTAAAGTGGAACTATGTTGTATTTTTTTAATTCAATCTATTTGAATGTGGTTAGTGTATTACCAATGTGGTATGGTTCTCTGAACAACCTGAAAATCTGCAGTTATGTCTGCTCTGGACTGAAAGGTTAAAAAGTAATACGTGATGAATAACCATGCTCTCTCTCGGTCCTCTCTCTGTGTCTGTAGGTCTGTTGAAAATGCACTGGTCTCCGGAGCACGTGGCCCCCCTGTCCCAGTGGCCTGAGCAGCACCTAGATGTGTCCTCCACCACCTCCCCTCCCTCCGTCGACAAACACGATCCCTACGCCACCGCAGGTCGCTGCAGTTACACCCCTGCAGCCGGCTACCCCTGGGCCAGTGATGACATCTCGGCCCTCACTGCCTCCTCCTTGTTAAAACACTATGCCGAGAAGTACTCAGGTCTGGAGTTGCCCTACGAGAGACCTGCCCCAGGGGCATACTCAGAGCCTGGGTCTTTCCTGAAGAGCGAAGCTGAGCCCTGGTCCCTGGGGCAGGGAATGGAGTGTTACTCTGGGCTTGAGGCCCTGGCTGCAGGGGCCAAAGTGGGCTCAGTGTCAGTGGGCCTCACTGGCACRGGCAGTGTGACGGTAGTGAGCAGTAACTTGACCTCTGATCCCGGATATAGCAGCAGTGGCTCCTGTAATGGCCCCCCCTCTCAGGACTACCCACCCTCCTACAACAGCAGCTACCTCTCCTCTGGATACTACCCACAGACTGGCTCAGCACTTCCCCCAGCCTCTCTACACTCTCTGCATACCACCCCCACCTTGGTGCCCAGCTACAACCTTAACAATCCAGTCTACAACTACCTGCCAGGCTGCTACTCCCACCCCCAGACCAGCCTGGCATCTGGCTACAGCCACCCCAGTGCCTCCTACCTCCCCTCTGGGCTGAGCACCTCTACCTCCCTGACCCCCCGGCCCACCGTGGTGGGGAGCAGCTATGGATACCCCAGTCACAGCCTAGGGGTCGGCTCTGAAACAGGAGGGCCACTGAAACGCAAGGCCTTTGAAATGGTGGAAGAGGGGGAGGAGGGAGGAGGAGAGGGGGATGGCTTGCAGTACAGGAAGTACGGCAACGTCCATGGAAATGGCCAGAGCAAGAGCCACGGCAACGGCTACGCCATGGCGGGCTCAGAAGGCCAGGCCTACAAGCCTGGCAAGCCACTGGTGTTGCCTCCTTATGGTGGGCAGAGGGAGTACAGCCCCTCCCCAGGCCTAGGTGGGGAGAGCAGGGGAGGAGGGGAACACGGCTTCCCCCATCAGAGGCTGGCCATGAAGATGCCTGTGTCACGTGCACGATCTGAGGACCCCACTGGAGGATGCTAGGTCAGGCACTTGAGAAGACAGCTCTCTGGGGGTCCCTCYGTTGTATTGGCATTTGAAAACCAAGTAGAGTACTTACTCAGCCAATTACTGGGGGAAAACAATCGTTGGATTTTGCAAAGAAAGGTCATGTGATCTAACCAGTCAGGAGAGAAAATGSCAAATTACTTGTATCCTCCTCTTACATCTTTATAATTTTAATTATTTGATTTTCTCCAAAGAGTCAATGGGCACTTTGTCCTGTAGGGGTGTGGGTTGGATGTGGGTGTGGGTGGGGTGGGGTGGTATGGGGAGGGAGGGAGGGTTCTAGATTGCCTGATTTAGCACTGTCTGTCTGAATGGATTACCTACTGCTTCTCTCAGGATCCTATTTATTTTTCCATCTGCTACTATGGCAGAAAGTGTTGTTTTGATGAGTTGCTCTCTTAATTAGAGCGGCCGCTTGATATGAAAAGGGCCTTTGACTGCAATACCTCCTCAAGCACCATAAGAATCATATCCTCTCAAACCAAAACGTAGAGAAGAACATCCTTGTGGTGTATTTTAATAACTTGACACCTCCAGCACAATCACGTCTCTTCTGAGGCTTGGTGCCTCCATATACCTTGCTTGGAAACAAATGTCCCCCCTCTCACCCATTCCCCTTTCCCGGTTTCTCAGTTCTCTCTTTTTTCTACCCATCCTCTACCTTTCATCACTACCTTAGCTCACTCTCCACATTTTCCCTCCCATGCTTTTTTTGTTTTGTTTCAGTCACTCTTTCTCTTTTTGTTAATTTCACATACAATCGCTCTCATACATCTAATGTCATTATGGAGTGCTAMATGCAGGTCTATCAATACATTCAGACACGTAAACCTGCTGAAAGAGACAACTGGTTAAGTAGAAACATACTTGAGAGAGTGAGCTGGAGAATGAATGCACATTTTAACACAGCATCTTATAAACAGTGCACTATCAAACTAATGCATTTCCCAAATGTGCCGTTTTCATACAGATGCTGTACTACTCTTATAATCCTAAGTCTGACAGTATTCTTTTTTATGTAAGCCTTTTTTTTCGCCTTTTTAAAAGAAATATATGTAGTCTTGTTATTGAATACTCAGGAATATTATTGTTGCCTCAGAATTAAAACATAAGAATGTATGTAGTGTTTGTAGGGAGCTTTATGGATGCTATAATGGAGTCATGGCTTTGTAGTAATACACATATACTGTAAACTTCAGCGGACTCAGAGCTTTTAGGGCCACCAATGTTAGCATTTGTGAGCCCACACCCACATATTTGCACACAAACATCCGCACCTACACACACACACACCTACACACACACACACACACACACACACACACACACACACACACACACACACACACACACACACACACACACACACACACACACACACACACACACACACACACACACACACACACACACACACACACAGCTGTGTACTTTCAAGAGTTAATTAACACCCAAAGTACACTGCCACAGACTTTGAACTTGGTGAATTGAAACTTGAGGTTGCTATCAAGGCCTGAACTGTTGAATGTAATTCAGATATTTTTTTCTAAGGAGAAAAGATACCATATCGTACATCAATAATGTTATTAGATATATAAAACGTTTTCTTCATGTTTAGATTTATTTCCCATGTAGATTTTGGTGGAGTGATTATCTTCATGAAGTAGTATGTATTTAGCAAAGCGGGAAAAACACTTTTGGTGGACAAACTTTGACAACCTATGACAAAATGGAAATGACAACTTTTAGCCTGTAGTGCTCAAACCAAAAATAGTTTTTAGAGATGTAGGAAGTGAATGTCTACATCCATCAAATACCTTTCTATCAATGTAATCTATAACTTACATTATGTATGTTTTTGAAATGTCTTAAATTCTGTGTGACTATACAGCCCAGTAACAGTTCCTACCTCCCATCCCCCTTCTTTACCTTGTGTTTTCTATAGTAGCCATCTTATCAATGTACAGTAACCCTCACATTGAGTATTATACAGACCATCATACAGTATACAGCTGCTGCGCCTCCATAGAAACAGAGAATCCATCCTTGTTACCTTTGACCTCACTGTGCCTATTTATTTTTTTATTTTTTTATTTCACCTTTATTTAACCAGGTAGGCTAGTTGAGAACAAGTTCTCATTTACAATTGAGACCTGGCCAAGACAAAGCAACGCAGTGCGTCACAAACAACAACACAGAGTTACACATGGAATTAACAAACATACAGTCAATAATACAATAGAAAAAGTCTCTATACAGTATGTGCAAATGAGGTAGAATAAGGGAGGTAAAGGCAATAAATAGGCCAGGGTGGCGAAATAACTACAATATAGCAATTAAACACTGGAGTGATAGATGTGCAGAAGATGAATGTGCAAGTAGAGATACTGGGGTGCAAAGGAGCAAAATAAATAACAGTCTGGGGATGAGGTAGTTGGATGGGCTATTTACAGGTTGGTTATGTACAGGTGCAGTGATCTGTGAGCTGCTCTGACAGCTGGTGCTTAAAGTTAGTGACGGAGATATGAGTCTCCAGCTTCAGTGATTTTTGCAGTTCGTTCCAGTCATTGGCAGCAGAGAACTGGAAGGAAAGGCGGCCAAATGAGGAATTGGCTTTGGAGGTGACCAGTGAAATATACTGGAGTGCTGGAGTGCGTGCTACGGGTTGGTGCTGCTATGGTGACCAGTGAGCTGAGCTGAGAAAAGGCGGGGCTTTACCTAGCAAAGACATATAGATGACCTGTAGCCAGTGGGCATTGATCTATTTTCTCAGAACAGAATGGTGAACACATCAGAGCCTCAAGAACCACCAAAAATAGCACAGCTGTAGAAATAATCAATGCTACCTCAACCCCCTCTATTCCAAATATGCAATTTTTCATTATAGAAAACAAAACAAAAATGGTCATATCTTTGCTTTGATGCCTCTCTTTCAAATGATTTATGTTGTAGCTGTAGGGTAACTAGGGCATTGGATAATGAAACATAAATATAGAATATATTAGCAAAATATGTTTATTTTGTAGCTAACAACCATTACTGTATCTGCTTTGTTCCAACCAGACACATATACATCCTGTACTTGTCCAAGGCCACCATATCATCCTAATTGTGCCATATATGATATTCCTCCTTAAACATTTGCAAGCTGTTGGGGCTCAGGAATCTCTCTAACCTGCCTTCAATATTAAGTTAAAATATAATACAAAAATCCATCAAATCTTATTCGTTACATGCTTCATAAACAACAGATGTGGACTAACAGTGAAACGCTTACTTACGGTCCCTTCCCAACAATGAAGAGAGAAAGAAAATATGGGAACAATAGAAAAGTAAAACAGGTAATTCAAGTAAGAAAAATATATACACAATGAGTAACGATAACTTGGCTGTATACAAGGGGTGTCAATACCGAATTGATGTGTAGGGGTACGAGGTAATTGAGGTAGATATGTACATAACTAGGAATAAAGTGTCAGATAGTAAACAGTAGCAGCAGTGTATGTGAAAAGTCACATATATTTTAAAAAGGTGTGAATGTAGATAACTAAATCATTAACCAAATAGCTACTCGGACTAATTTTTTAGCAGTCTTATGGTTTGGGGGTAGAAGCTGTTCATGGTCCTGTTGGTTCCAGTGCATCGGTACCGCTTGCCGTGCGGTAGCAGAGAAAACAGTCTATGACTTTAGGGCAATCCTCTGACACCGCCTGGTATAGAGGTCCTGGATGGCAGAGAGCCCGACCCCAGTGATGTACTGGGCCGTACACACTACACTCTGGAGCACTTTGCGGTCGAATGCCAAGCAGTGATGCAGCCAATCAAGATGCTCTCAATGGTGCAGCTGTAGATCTTTGAGTGTCTGGGGGCCCATGCCAAATATTTCAGCCTCCTGAAGGGGAAAGGCATTGTCGTGCAATCTTGACAACTGTGTTGGTGTGTTTGGAACATGATAGATCCTTAGTAACGTGGACATCGAAGAACTTGAAGCTCTCAACCCGCTCCACTACAGCCCTGTTGATGCTCGGCCCTCCGTTTCCTGCAGTCCACGATCAGCTCCTTTGTCTTGCTGACGTTGAGGGAGAGGTTGTTGTTCTGGCACCACACTGCTAGGTCTCTGACCTCCTCCTTATAGGCTGTCTCATCATCTCCGGTGATCAGGCCTACCACCGTTGTGTCGTCGGCAAACAATGATGGTGTTGGAGTCATGCAGTCGTGGGTGAACAGGGAATACAGAAGGGGACTAAGCACTCACCCCTGAGGGGCCCCATGTTGAGGGTCAGCATGACGGATGTGTTGTTGCCTACCCTCACCACCTGGGGGCATCCCGTCAGAAAGTTGAGGATCCGGTTGCAGAAGGAGGTGTTCAGTCCTAGGGTCCTTAGCTTAGTGATGAGCTTGGAGGGAACTATGGTGTTGAACGCTGAGCTGTATTCAATAAATAGCATTCTCACATAGGTGTTCCTTTTGTCCAAGTGGGAAATGGCAGTGTGGAGTGCAATAGAGATTGCGTTATCTGTGGATCTGTTGGGGAGGTGGTGGGTCCAGGGTGTCTGGGATGATGGTGTTGATGTGAGCAATGACCAGACTTTCAAAGCATTTCCTTGCTACAGAGCGAAATTCATTTCGACATGTTACCTTGGCGTTATTGCCCACAGGGATATCCAGAGAACATTAACAGTATTTTGCAGCACGGTTGTGGTAGTAAGAGTCCACTGACACAGGAGGATGTGGTCAGTGGCTGAAAGTATGGCATATGACAGTTTCACATCTAGATGTGTGCACAAGGTTTTCACACCTAGACATTGTCACACACACCTTCATACACATTTCAGTTCTATTTCAGCACCTCTTCAATCATCTGCACCAGAAAAACATCCACAATAGCAACATATGACACAGTGGATTGTATCTGTGCCAATGAATAATAATCTAACAAACGTTTTGTTAGCATTATAAATTTAACTTTGTGTTAGCATTATAGAATTGTATCAGTACTGAGTGCTGACTGTGTGAAAGGCTGAGCAAATAGTTTCACAGTCCAGAAAATCGAATGACATTGGAAAAGCGCTTAGCAACAGTAAATTGACACTCATAATGCTATGTGCATTAAGCTTTAAGACACAATTACTAATAAGATTAGACCTATTTTCTTTGTTGTCCCAAGTTGATGTTATTCAGCGTCACCAATGTGAAGGTGTATGTGGAGATAAGTTTGTCCAACTAAAGTGGKATTTTATATTTTTTAAATACAGTAGTAACTTTATTTTATCTTGTACATTCTCTGTAACCATTTCTACCTCATTTGGAAGACGTTGTACATGGAAATATTTATTTCCTGTTGTTTCACATGTCTGTTTTGGAATAATGATGATGATGCTTGAACTGTTATAGTCTCCCTCACAAAAGGCTGTATTTAAAAATAAAGTGTTTCATGGAAATGAAGAGACTATACCAAACTCTGTCTCCAGTTTGTTTTCTTATCCTAAAAATCTTGTAATTTGCAGGTCATGGTGAATGTGCATATAACATGGGTACCTGGTTAACTGCAGTACTGATCTTGCCATGGGAAGGCAACACCTGTATAGTTTGAGGGTTCTTTAGATGGTGGATGGATGACTCTTTATGTACACAACACTGGATGGAGACCGATTACTCTATTGCAGATTTACATGAACTGACCACATTTAAGCTTAATGTATGCATCCCCGTCTAAACAGTTCGCAAATATAATATTTAATAATATTATGACAACATTTTGTGAGTTTTTGTTAGTTGTCTTTGGCTGTTCGAAGTTTTTCTTGAGGCAAGTCGAAGTTCGGTAGCTGAACTCTATGCCCCTTTACTGTTGACCATTCACCAACAAAGATTCTTCAATGAAGTGTTTGTGTCATTCAACGACAGATGACTAGTTTGTGAGAAATACTTGACAAAACATCTTAGTTATATTTCAAATTGGGCAAATAAGACCTCATCTGCAAAACCGTCAACATTACTGACAGATTTGTTGAGTTATCTTAGATTAATTCTCACTTTTAGGAGGAAGTGTACTGGCTACGGCATCTCAAGATGGACAAACAGTACCATTGCTGCTTTTTTTCAAAGGTATGCAAGCATCCTCGTTCGGTTCGCTTAGCCGCCAGCCGAAAGAAAGCATGTGGAAACCATTAGGCCTATATATCATGGTGGCATATGTGACCGACTAGCTCAAATCGGTCTTATGTAGCAAAATTTGAAATTGTGTTTTTTACATTGGATAAAAGTAGAGACTCAGAGCTACGAAATGGTATATCATACACTGCATTTGAGGAACAATGGGATCGTAATTCTGCTTTGAAAGTTGATAAACTTGTAAAATCACTTTTGAGAAAATGGCCTTAAATGTTTTGGTACCTACTGGAGAGCTCTCCTTTGTCTACACCCATTCAGCATTGTTCACACCCTCTTGAGGCAGCCCCACCCATCTATTTAAGGATTCACATGTGAGGTCATGTGCTAAACAGTGAGTAGTGTAGTAAAGATTAAGACTAAAAGTGGTAAAAGTAGTAGCCTACAATAAAGGAAAAATTCAAAGTAAAGAGGAAGTGTCCAGATAAAAATATTTAAGAAATATTAGATGACACTTACCCAGACACATCACTATAAATTGATGGGTCATGTGAAAGAAATGCTACAACCCCCAGCCACATATTGCCAAGTGGATGGATCTCTACAGAAGATGTAAACGGTACAGCCAAATTGTTACTTGCATAGTAGCAATATCAGAAATAGATAGTGTAAATATAAATAAAATATACAGTATGTACAAGAACAAAATCAATATCAATGATAGACGAGGTAGTTATATGCATATAATCAGGGGTAAAGTGGCTGAGCAGCAGGATAAAAAAATTGTAGCAGCAACGTATGGCATGTGGTTTGGGAGAGAGTCATTTGAATAGAGGCACTGCAGATAGTGCTGATGACTGGTCCGTCCGAACCACGCATGAACAAGGGAATCTATATTCGGAGAGCTTGTTTCTGTCCTGCCCTTGACTTTGCTGAAAGGCAGCTGATGTCCATAGCCTCTTTGTCAAAAAACTCCCTGATCTTCTCAAAAACATAAGTTTGTTTAGCTGTGTCCAGTCCAGGTGGTGCTTGTACAGAAAGACTCTTTGGAGGAAGGATGTCAGCGTTGTGCAGCAGCTGAAACCTGGTCCCGACTGAGTCCGAATGCTCCTTGGCGACAACACCAGGCTCCAGAGCATCAAAGCTGTAAAACAGGAAATAACAAAAAAATATAGACATTACAACCTTGCACAACATCAATTCACCTCCCAAGTTTAGATAAGAAGAATAACCTCATACAATGCAACGAAAATTATATTCACCTGAAGTGCTGGTACTGCTTGATCTGTAGCAGCGGCCTGAAGTACGGAGTCAGRTGTTGTTGCCAGCCATAGCTTTCCACCAGCATCGTACCATCCTCCAGTCCAACCAGCTGTGGGATGTTGACCCCTGTCACAGTGTTGTCCTTCACAACAGCAGCAGTCTTGCTGCTTGATGAGGCCGAAGCACCAGTCAGGGGAAAACTTGGTGTGGTCTGTGATCAGGGAGTGAAGGTCCAGACTGTGGTGGAGCTTGTGCATGGTCTGCCAGGAACAATACCAGAGCACAAACTTGTTCTTGTTTTGGCCACCGCAGTTATCACAATTCAGTTCCACACGTGTTTCCCCAACTCCGTAGTTGGTGAAGAATTTAAAAAAAGACAAAATGGTGTTATGACACGTTCAAAACAACTGGGAACTAGGAAATCTGACTTTAGTGAGATCAAAACTGGAACCTGAATATRTATATCTTTTTTTWAAATCTAGCTCTGACTGGAAAAAAATGGTTTTGAACTGTCATCCAACTCGAAATTCCAAGTTGGGAATTCAGGCCTCTTTCTAGAGTTCCAACTTTCCAACCTGAAGATCACAGATGTCATGATTTGACCTCGGTTCCCCCTCTCCCCAAGAGTTCCCAGCTGTCTTGAAAGCACCATTATATCTGAGTGTTGACTCTAGTGGGGTTAACGCCAGTGGGATTGAAATTGACGCCACCTGCAGTGAATAAAATGAAGTGTTAACCGGTGTTTTTGTAATGCTGCATTCATAACCAAGCGGGAAGTGGGAATTTACCACATTCAGTAAATTTACCACTGGTAATTACTAGTGGGAAACTCGCCTAACATCCTGAGCTCCCACTTTTCCCCTCTGATATTGCCTACTACAGAAATTACCTCTATAACAGCATTTTATTCATATGTAATCTATTTACTAAAAAGGTTTTCGAACACTAATTTGTTTACAAGCATGATAGCTATACTTTTTGTTTATTGTTGACGCAGTTTGTTGGCCATTAGCTAATCAGCGTTCCTCAACAAGTTCAAAGCATGTGAATGCGTCCAACTGGTATTTACGACTTCACAACTGGTAATTACCACCTTCCCATGACTGTGTGAGTTAATTTCCGTTATCTTTGAGTGAAAAATACATGGGAGGGGCCTCATTATGATATTTCTCTGCATGCACATTTATTGATTAATTGATCTTATACTACACAAAGATAAATAAACATACATTTTTACAATCCAACCCGATGAACCCGATGCCAAATCTGTGTATGTTCGATGGACCTAAAGCTGAGCCAATCACAGGGATCCTAGGGATCAGGAAGTCTAGTCTGAGTGACGAGTACAGAGGCAGAGTGCAGGTGTTTAACAACGAGGAGCATCCCGGGAACCCGTCTCTCCAGCTCGCCACCCTCACTGAGAAGGATGATGCTCTGTACAAGTGTAAAATCAACAGCTCCAGGTTCAGAAACATCAGTCTGTAAAAGGTTAGACAAAGCACTTATTTTCATTAACTTCTTGTGGCTGCAGGGGCAGTATTGAGTAGCTTGGATKAAAGGTGCACAGAGGTGCCCAGAGTAAACGGCCTGCTCCTCAGTCATAGTTGCTAATATATGCATATTATTATTAGTATTGGATAGAAAACACTCCGAAGTTTCTAAAACTGTTTGAATTATGTCTGTGAGTATAACAGAACTCATATGGCAGGCAAAAACCTGAGAAAAAATCCAAACAGGAAGTGGAAATTATTAGGCTGGTCGATTTTCAACCAAGATCCCATTGAAATCACAGCGAGATATGAATGAGTTTTTGTCTGATGCCTCTACTGTGAAGGGGGGCCGAATGAGAGAGGAATTAGTCAAGTCAAGATTCTTAGGTATATAAGTTCTGTTTTCTTATTTTTAATACATTTGCAACAATTCTAAAAATATGTTTTTTGCTTTGTTATTATGGGGTTTTGTGTGTAGATTAATGAGGGGGGGGAATTATTTAATCCATTTTAGAATAAGGCTGTAACGTAACAAAATGTGGATAAAGGGAAGGGATCTGAATACTTCCCGAATCCACTGTATATACACACTACATGGGGAAAAGTATTGCTTGTTGAACACCTCATTCCAAAATCATGGGCATTAATATGGCTTTCCACTAGATGTTGGAACAGTGCTGTGGGGACTTGCTTCCATTTAGCCACAAGAGCATTAGTGAGGTCGGACATGGATGTTGGCCGATTTTGCCTGGCTCGCAGTCGGCGTTCCAATTCATCCCAAAGGTGCTCGATGGGGTTGAGGTCAGGGCTCTGTGCAGGTCAATTTCTTTCACACTCAACAAACTATTTCTGTATGGACCTCGCTTTGTGCACGGGGGCATTGTCACGCTGAAACAGGAACGGGCCTTCCCTAAACTGTTGACACAAAGTTGGAAACACAGAACCACCTAGAATGAATTTGTATGCTGTAGCATTAAGATTTCCCTTCACTGGAACTAAGGGGCTTAGCCAGAATCATGAAAAACAGTCTCAGACCATTATTCCTTCTCCACCGAACTTTACAGTTGGCACTATGTATTGGGGGAGGTAGCGTTTTCCTGGCAGATGGTGAAGCGTGATTCATCACTCCAGTGAATGTGTTTCCACTGCTCCAGAGTCCAATGGTGGCAAGCCGACGCTTGGCATTGATCTTAGGCTTTTGTGTGGCTAATCGACCATGGAAACCCATTTCATGAAGCTCCCGACGAACAGTTAATGTGCTGACGTTGCGTTCAGAGGCAGTTTGGAACTTGGGAGTGAATGTTGCAACCAAGGACAGACCATTTTTACGCGCTATGCGCTTCAGCACTCTCGGTCCTGTTCTGTGAGCTTTTGTGGCCTACCACTTTACGGCTGAGCCATTGTTGCTCCTAGACTTTTCCACTTCACAATATCAGCACTTACAGTTGACCTGGGCAGCTTTAGCAGGGAAGAAATTTGATGAACTGACTTGGGGTACTATGACGGTGCCACGTTGAAAGTCACTGAGCTCTTCAGCAAGACCATTCTCCTGCCAATATTTGTCTATTGAGATTGCATGGCTGTGTGCTCTATTTTATACACCTGCCAGCAANAAGCATATTTGAAATCGGACACTTTGGTGTGATTAACAACAAGATTACCTTTAAAATGGTATAAGACACATGTATGTCTGAGGAATTTTAATTATAAGCTTTCTGTTGTTTTGAATTTGGCGCCCTGCACTTTCACTGGCTGTTGTCATATCATCCCGTTAACGGGATTGCAGCCCAAAGAAGTTTTAACTTATTAAGCACAATCTACAAATGCAAGATGATATATAAACCATGCATTTTTGTGTCGTCTTTGCTGTGTGCTTAGGGTTGTCCTGTTCGTAGGTGAATCGTCGCCTCATTCCGAGGTCCTGAGCGCTCTGGAGCAGGTTTTCATCAAGGATCTCTTTGTACCATTCATCTTTGTCTTGATCCTGACTAGTCTCCCAGTCCCTGCCGGTGAAAAACATCCCCACAGCATGCTGCTGCCACCACCATGCTTCACTGTAGGGATGGTGCCAGGTTTCCTCCAGACGTGACGCTTGGCATTCAGGGCAACGAGTTCAATCTTGGTTTCATCAGACCAGAGAATCTTGTTTCTCATGGTCTGAGAGTCCCTAAGGTGCCTTCTGGCAAACTCCAACTGGGCTGTCATGTGCCTTTTACCGAGGAGTGGCTTCCGTCTGTCACTACCATAAAGGCCTGATTGATGAAGTGCTGTAGAGATGGGAGAACCTTCCAGAAGGACGACCATCGCCACAGAGGAACTCTGAAGCTCTGTCAAAGTGACCATCGGGTTCTTGGTCACCTCCCTGACCAAGGCCGTTCTCCCCCGATTGCTCAGTTTGGCCAGGCGGCCAGCTCTAGGAGAGTCTTCGTGGTTCCAAACTTCTTCCATTTAAGATTGATAGAGGCTGCTGTATTCTTGGGGACCTTCAATGCTGCAGAATGTTTTTGGTACCCTTCCCCAGATCTGTGCCCCGACACAATCCTGTCTCGGAGCTCTACGGACAATTCCTTTGACGTCATGGCTTGGATTTTGCTTTGACATGCCATGTCAACCGTGGGACCTTATATAGACAGGTATGTGCCTTTCCAAATCATGTCCAGTCAATTGAATTTACCACATGTTGACTCCAATCAAGTTGTAGAAACATCTGAAGGATAATCATTGGAAACAGGAAGCACCTAAGCGCAATTTCAAGTCTCATAGCAAAGGGTCTGGATTCTTAGGTATATAAGTTCTGTTTTCTTATTTTTAATACATTTGCAACAATTCTAAAAATATGTTTTTTGCTTTGTTATTATGGGGTTTTGTGTGTAGATTAATGAGGGGGGGGAATTATTTAATCCATTTTAGAATAAGGCTGTAACGTAACAAAATGTGGATAAAGGGAAGGGATCTGAATACTTCCCGAATCCACTGTATATACACACTACATGGGGAAAAGTATTGCTTGTTGAACACCTCATTCCAAAATCATGGGCATTAATATGGCTTTCCACTAGATGTTGGAACAGTGCTGTGGGGACTTGCTTCCATTTAGCCACAAGAGCATTAGTGAGGTCGGACATGGATGTTGGCCGATTTTGCCTGGCTCGCAGTCGGCGTTCCAATTCATCCCAAAGGTGCTCGATGGGGTTGAGGTCAGGGCTCTGTGCAGGTCAATTTCTTTCACACTCAACAAACTATTTCTGTATGGACCTCGCTTTGTGCACGGGGGCATTGTCACGCTGAAACAGGAACGGGCCTTCCCTAAACTGTTGACACAAAGTTGGAAACACAGAACCACCTAGAATGAATTTGTATGCTGTAGCATTAAGATTTCCCTTCACTGGAACTAAGGGGCTTAGCCAGAATCATGAAAAACAGTCTCAGACCATTATTCCTTCTCCACCGAACTTTACAGTTGGCACTATGTATTGGGGGAGGTAGCGTTTTCCTGGCAGATGGTGAAGCGTGATTCATCACTCCAGTGAATGTGTTTCCACTGCTCCAGAGTCCAATGGTGGCAAGCCGACGCTTGGCATTGATCTTAGGCTTTTGTGTGGCTAATCGACCATGGAAACCCATTTCATGAAGCTCCCGACGAACAGTTAATGTGCTGACGTTGCGTTCAGAGGCAGTTTGGAACTTGGGAGTGAATGTTGCAACCAGGGACAGACCATTTTTACGCGCTATGCGCTTCAGCACTCTCGGTCCTGTTCTGTGAGCTTTTGTGGCCTACCACTTTACGGCTGAGCCATTGTTGCTCCTAGACTTTTCCACTTCACAATATCAGCACTTACAGTTGACCTGGGCAGCTTTAGCAGGGAAGAAATTTGATGAACTGACTTGGGGTACTATGACGGTGCCACGTTGAAAGTCACTGAGCTCTTCAGCAAGACCATTCTCCTGCCAATATTTGTCTATTGAGATTGCATGGCTGTGTGCTCTATTTTATACACCTGCCAGCAATGCATCGTCCTCGTGGGTTGCCCGGCTTCGGATGAAAAATTAACATCCCGCGAGAGCGGGGGCTCACAAGGTCTGGAGTCTGGGGATGTTTTTTTTTGTTGCAATGGGGCAGAGAAAAGGGGTTCTGTTGGTTCGAGCTAGAGTGTGTCTTATGCTATTTTGCCATGGCGCCGTGAGGTCGGTCTGAGGCAGAGAGGCTCCTGTACATTTTGTAAATATTTGAATATTTTGTATTTGGGTTTTTGACAATGGGGTCAGACCACATTCTGTTGCTGGGCAGGTGTATAATAAGAGCACACAGCATGCAATCTCAATAGACAAATATTGGCAGGAGAATGGTCTCTGCTGAAGAGCGTCTGCATGTGACTTTGAGTAGCCGTCAAATAGAATCACAAATGACATTGCAAAATAATATTTTGTGAGCAGGTGGCGTAACGCAGTATTGCAGCATCCCCCCGCTCAAAAAAAAACATCCCCCCGCTCAGACCTTGTGGGGGGCGCCACAAGGTCTGAGCGGGGGATGTTTTTTTTGTGCAATGGGGCAGAGAAAAGGGTTCTGTTTTCGAGCTAATCTTATGCTATTTTGCCATGGCGCCCGTGAGGTCGGCTAGGCAGAGAGCTCCTGTACATTTTGTAAATATTTATTTTGTATTTGTTTTTTGACAATTTCAGCCACATCTGTTGCTGGCATGGTGTCATTTGAAATATAGGAGCACACAGCCATGCAATCCATAGATACAATATTGCAGGAGAATGGTCTTGCTAGAAAGCCTAGTGACTTCAACGTGGCAACCGTCATAGTACCCCAAGTCAGTTCATCACAATTTCTTTCCCTGCTAAATGCTGCCCAGGTCAAAGCTGTAAGTGCTGATTGTGAAGTGGAGGTCTAGGAACAAACAATGGCTCAGCCTAAAGTGGTAGGCCACAAAGTCACAGAACAGGACCGAAGAAGTGCTGAGCGCAATAGCCGTAAATGGTCTGTCCTGTTGCCACATTCACTCCTCGGAAGTTCCAAACTGCCTCTGAAGCGCAACGTCAGCACATTAACTGTTCGTCGGGAGCTTCATGAAATGGGTTTCCATGGTCGATTAGCCACACAAAGCCTAAGATCAATGCCAGAGCGTCGGCTTGCCACCATTGGACCTCTGGTAGCAGTGGAAACACATTCACTGGGTGATGAATCACGCTTCACCATCTTGCCAGGAAACGCTACCTCCCCCAATACATAGTGCCAACTGTAAGTTCGGTGGAGAAGAATAATGGTCTGAGACTGTGTTTTCATGATTCTGGCTAAGCCCCTTAGTTCCAGTGAAGGGAAATCTTAATGCTACAGCATACAAATTCATTTTACGGTGGTTCTGTGTTTCCAACTTTGTGTCAACAGTTAGTGGATAGGCCCGTTCCTGTTTCAGCGTGAGCAATGCCCCCCGTGGCACAAAGCGAGGTCCATACAGAAAGTGTTTGTTGAGTGTGAAAGAAATTGACCTGCACAGAGCCCTTGACCTCAACCCCATCGAGCACCTTTGGGATGAATTGGAACGCCGACTGCGAGCCAGGCAAAATCGGCCAACATCCATGTCCGACCTCACTAATGCTCTTGTGGCTAAATGGAAGCAAGTCCTCCACAGCACTTGTTCCAACATCTAGTGGAAAAGCCATATTAATGCCCATGATTTTGGAATGAGGTGTTCAACAAGCAATACTTTTCCCCATGTAGTGTGTATATACAGTGGATTCGGGAAGTTTCAGATCCCTTCCCTTTATCCACATTTTGTTACGTTACAGCCTTATCTAAAATGGATTAAATAATTCCCCCCCCTCATTAATGCTACAGCACAATAGAGGCTCC